>NC_142935.1:8691677-8704177 GCF_046866305.1 Octopus bimaculoides | reverse complement strand
CACGACTTCATATTAGCAATGTGTAGTTAATCCTTCTTCAACTTGTAATTCCCATTGATATATATATCTTTAATCTATCTTTGTATATGTAAGCGTGGGTTTGCATGTTTGTGTGTGTATGTGTGTGTGCGTCCTTGCATGCGAATGTGTTTTTAGATACATCCAACGTAATCAAGTGAGCCTCAAAAATTGCTTGGGGATACACGGTTTCTTATATAAATTTGCCACTTTAATGTATCTTACAAGCATGAAACTATAGGTAACCGTTTTGCAATTGTATGAATTAGATATCTCTTGATAGAGTACCTTTTTGTCGATTCTACCTATAATGGAACTGTAGACTATATATTCTATATCAAATAAATACACACACACATGTATACACACACACACACACACACACACACACACACACACACACACACATATATATATATATATATATATATATGTATACATATTTCAATAATATTTTTGGAAGTGTTGGTTAAATATCAGTTATGCGATGACGCTTGATCGCGTACATATTTAATCCTAATACTCTCAAATTTGTATTTCGAAATGCTGTAAAGAAGTAAGTAAATATAACTTTACTTCAATTCCGAAACGCGTATGTAGCTAATCTGAGTCATGTGGATTCGTTATTTTTTCATTTTGCCGACAGTGTGTTACTGTCCGGGAGATATTTATGGTAGCGGAAAAGGTATTTTAACTCCAATTTTTAAATTCGGTGCGTGGCGAAGCAATTAGCTGACCCTAATTATGATTATGTTTATAATTATAGAATATTTGTATGTGTATATATATATATATATATATATAACTTCTATAAGTAATATTCTAAAAGAATATATAACTGAACTTATGTTGAGTGCTTAATTATCTTAAGCAAATAAATGTGTTATCCGCGAAACGATCGTAAGATATTTAACTCTTTAAATTTTAGGTTCCTTTATATTTTATATTTTAGACTTTACAATATTCATGCTTAATTACGCATAAATTTTTATACGCATATATATTCACACATATATTTATCTATATTCAGATTTTTATATATATTGATATTTATATTTTGTATATTTATGTTTTAAATTTTAAATTTATTATGTTGCCGTGTCATGTTGGATGTATGTCTTTCAAAATATTAAATATTGATTTCCTGAGTATATTATTGATGAGTTTATGAATTTATTAATAATATAAAAACACATACACACACACACACACACACACACACACATATATATATATATATATATATATATATATATATATATACATATATATAGATGAATATATCTATGTGTGCGTGATCATGCACACACACACACACACACACACACACATATATATATATATATATATATACACACATGTATATATACATATATATACATATATGCATATATATAATTTCGTTACATGTGGTTTGCACCTGAAGATTATGTTTCCGTTCTCTCAACATATGAAACTATTAGTCGCGCTTTAAGGCATGTATCGTGACTTTTAAATAATAATAATAATAATAATAATAATAATAATAATAGTAATAATAATAATAATAATAATAATAATAATAATAATAGTAATAATAATAATAATAATAATAATAATAATAATAATAATAATAATAATAATAATAATAGTAATAATAATAATAATAATAATAATAATAATAATAATAATAATAATAGCTGAATAACAACATGGATGTGCTACACCGGGCTCCCTATACAAAAACATATCTAATCCAATAACATCGATGGAATTAGCCAAAAGAACCGGTGGAAGATTTGAAGGAAGCGGTCTTTTAACGAAGATAATTTTTTTAAGAATATTTTTTATTCTTAAAAAATGAAATTTCACTGCAATACAAAGCACAGGACCTCCTATGCACGATGTCTCAATGAAACACGTGCGATCACACACGCAAAACCAACACCGGAAAGTTTACAAACTATATAAAAAAAAGAAATGGAACAAAATAGTAAGTACATATATTGAATAATTACGCATACACTTGAACGTGTACACAATGATATATACGTTTTGATACCCATAGAACTACACATGCATCTTAATGTTTACAGAACTACGTAAAAATCACAGGACACACTTACGGATACGAAAACACATATCACAAACGAAGCAAAACCAAAACTTTTTTTCTTTCTTCTTTGTTTATTTTCATTTTGTGAACAAATACAGACAGTGAACCATTCATAAGTTTAAAACGCCACACACACACAAAAATACACTATGCCTGGAGATAAATCTATCAACAAAAAAAATACAGATGAATACCGATCTGCTAGCCTTAAAAAACTACGCTACGAGCAATGTTTACATGCTGAGAACTCGGTGACGGTGTTGTCTCAAAAAACTGACCCTAAACAGACAAATCCGTCCCCGAATGTCAACGCCAAAGCTCGTCATGCCTCAATGATAACAAGGCAGATCACAAACCAGAGTGGTTATCGACCGAATCACAAAGGGCCACTCACTCGAAATAGATCTGCTAGCCTTAAGAAGCTACGTCACGAAAGCTCGGAGACGGTGTTGTCTCAAAAAACTTACCCTAAACAGACAGATCCGTCCCCTAGCGTCAACGTCGAAGCTTGTTATGCCTCACTGGTAATAAAACAAAATATAAACCGCAATGGTCATAGACCGGATTATAAAGGACCACTTACTCGGATAATGAACCAGATCCGAGACGAGAAATCTGCTACTGGTTCAAATCTTCCCGACACACAGGAGCTGGAAGTACCCCACAACCGGAATATTCCAACAGATGGCCATCCATGCTCGTCATCAAATAACCAAAAGAAAAAGAATGAAAAATGGTCTAGGGAAGATAATAAAGAAGTTCTTAGAGCCTTCTACCGTGCCATATATTTCCCTACAGATAAATCTAATACTGTACAAACCTACTTAAACTGGAGACAGAAACACCTTGCAGTAAGACCCTACATAGACAGTAATAAACTTGCCAACGTCAGAAGAAACATTATAAAAAAAAAATTACTAACTGAAGTAGAGATTGACCAAATTAAGCAAGCAGTAAAGGATAAAAAGAATGAAACTGCAGCTAAAGAAGATACTACAGAGGAAATAATTATAAACCAGCCCAAGGCTGATGAAAATACAGTAATAATTGAAAGAGTTAAGGTAACTGATAGGCAAAATAAAATACTCTCTGAACCAACCATAAACACTAAGGCAGGTGAAAATCAAATAGATGAAGGAAGTCATACAGAAATCGACGCAACAGAACTACATGATCTAAAAAATCAAATCATGATTGAATGGCTGAAAATTAAAGAAACTAGTATGAATGAACGCGACACTCTCCCCAAAATTCGCAATTCTAACCAAAACCTGAAAATAATTGGTAAAATCCGCCTTGCACTTAAGGATATAATTTCAGCTAATGATGTTGATATTACAGATCTCAACCACCTGTACTATGCATCCGCAAGAATCTCAACGATTCTATGTGGTGAAAAGATTAGAAAAAGACAACACTCCCACAAAAAGCCTTCTTGGCAAGAACGCATTCAACACCAAATTAAGCTGCTTAGATCTGACATAGAATGTTTGAAAAACCTTAAATTTGACAAGAGTATCAAACCTACAAAGACCCAAAAACTAAAGAAAAAATATAACATGAAAACCATAGTTGACATTGATGCCACCATAGAAACCATCAAGCAAAAGGTATGTGCTAAAGCTGCCCGCATAGCAAGGTATGAAAAGCGTGTTAAATTCTTCCGAGATAATAACATGTTCAAAAATAACCCCAAAAATTTCTACAGGAAGATAGGGAAAACACCAGTAACAATAAAGTCTGTCCCATCAAAAGAAGAAGTGCAAGAATTTTGGAATAAAATCTGGGCAGAAGATAAAACACACAATGAAAAGGCCCCTTGGATTGATAGAATAGCTACAGACCTAGACTCCTTAGAGGAGCAAAAGTGGGAGGGGGTCAGGGTAGAAGATATAAGATCTGCTCTCAGGAGGTCAAGCAAATGGAAGTCTCCAGGAAAGGATAAAATTCCTAACTTCTGGTTGAATGCCTTCCCAGAAAGCCATGAACTGCTAACAAAACTTTACAACGATGTTTTGCAAAATCCTAGTTTGATGCCCTCTTGGCTAGTTAATGGTTTAACATTCCTGCTTCCAAAAAATGAGGAAACAAACGAACCAAAAAATTATCGCCCCATAACCTGCTTAACAACAATGTATAAGACGCTAACATCTGTCCTAACCGAGTACACCTATAGTTTTTTAATAGAAAGTAGCATATTCCCTAATGAGCAAAAGGGATGTAAACGTGGATCTTATGGTTGTAAAGATCAGCTACTCATCAATAAGATGATCTTAGAAGATTGTCACAAGCGACACAAAAACTTGTCAATAGCCTGGATAGACTATAAAAAGGCCTTTGATAGCCTACCACATAGCTGGATTAGGAAATGTCTGGAAATGTATAAAATAGCTCCTACTCTGCGAAACTTTTTATCTGTAAGTATGAGATCATGGAGAACCACACTGATGTTGAACAATGACAATGAATCTCTAAATGCTGGAGATGTAAGAATTTCATGTGGCATTTTCCAGGGTGACTCACTATCACCACTCCTCTTCTGTCTAGCCCTAATACCGCTCTCAAAATTGCTCAATGATGCACAGTATGGTTATAAAATATTTGATAAAAATATAAATCATCTCATTTACATGGATGATTTAAAGCTCTTTGCAAAAAATGACCAACAACTCAAAGGCCTACTAGCGATTGTTAAACAATTCAGTGATGACATCAGGATGCAATTTGGCCTTGATAAATGTGCAAAAGCTATCTTTATCAAAGGAAAAATGACAAATACATCTAATGTGAACCTTGACCAGCAAAATGTCATAAAAGAGTTAGAACAAGCGGAGAGCTACAAATACCTAGGGGTAATTGAAGGGGACAATATCAAGCACTCAGTGATGAGGGAAAGGATCAGAAGAGAATGTTATCGCAGGGTGAGAGCAATACTGAAGACAGAGCTGAACGCGAGAAACAGGATCGAAGCGATCAATGCTCTAGCCATACCAGTCGTGACTTACAGTTTCAACATCGTTAACTGGTCAATTACTGAAATATGTAATGTTGACAGAAAAATACGAAAACTGTTGACAATGCATAGAATGCACCACCCTAAGGCAGATATAGAACGTCTTTATCTGCCAAGAAAAGAGGGAGGTCGAGGACTACTACAGCTGGCATTATCAATGAAGGTAGCCACAATTGGCCTAGACACCTATATGAAAAACTCTGAGGACTGGATGCTAAAACTTGTCTTAAAATATGAAAGCAAGAAAGCATCTTACTCAGTAACAAAACAGGCAAAGGAATATCTAAGTGAATTCCAATTGCAACAAATTCAAGAATTAGACGAACTAGAAACACCTACAGAAAAAGCTAAGCGCTTGAAAACCCGTGCTAAAATTGCTGCCTTAGCTATTATGACTGAAAAATGGCATGGAAAACCTCTCAATGGCAAATACCCAAAGAGAGCGAATAATGCAGATATTGACAAAGCCCTTACCCACCAATGGTTAATGGCCTCTGGATTGAAATCAGAAACAGAGGGGTTTATCATAGCAGCCCAAGATCAATGCCTACCTACAAAGAACTACCAGGCCAACATATTAAAGAACGGCAGCTCCCCATTATGTCGTATATGCCAACAACAAAATGAGACCATCGATCATGTTGTCTCCATGTGCAGTCTGCTTGCGCCTACAGAGTATCTCAACAGGCATGATAGAGCTGCACAATATATTCACTGGGTAATATGCAAAAACCTGGACTTGCCCCATGATAAAAACTGGTGGGAACACAAACCACCCCCAGTACTTGAAAATGATCACATTGCACTCCTCTGGAACTTCACCATTCAAACTGACAGAAAGATAGACGCAAATAGGCCAGACATCATACTGAAAGACTTCAGACAAAAATCATGCCTCCTCATTGATATGACTGTCCCAATTGATATAAACGTATCTGTCAAGACCTACCAAAAACTGAGCAAATATAAAGATCTTGAAATAGAAATTAGCAAAATGTGGAATCTGAAGACGAAAACAATACCTATTGTCATAGGTGCCCTGGGAATGACAGCGAAACGGGCTGATTACTACCTAGCTCAGATACCAGGAAACCCCAAAATGGCTGAAGTCCAAAAGATAGTGCTCATGGGAACTGCCCATATCCTACGTAAAATACTGTCTATGTGATCTCAAATTTTAAAGCAAACATAATTTTCTTATGGTTTCTTAAACATTCACTTGAACAAAACTGTACAAATCCAAATATATGGTACCCTAGGCATAACACCTACATGAACTTCTAACTTGTTGTCTCTTGAGGTCTCTGGGTGAGACTTGGATCCAACTTGTACAAATGCAAAACAAAAGTCAAACATAAAATAATAATAATAATAAAAAAAAAACTGAGCAAATATAAAGATCTTGAAATAGAAATTAGCAAAATGTGGAATCTGAAGACGAAAACAATACCTATTGTCATAGGTGCCCTGGGAATGACAGCGAAACGGGCTGATTACTACCTAGCTCAGATACCAGGAAACCCCAAAATGGCTGAAGTTCAAAAGATAGTGCTCATGGGAACTGCCCATATCCTACGTAAAATACTGTCTATGTGATCTCAAATTTTAAAGGAAACACAATTTTCTTATGGTTTCTTAAACATTCACTTGAACAAAACTGTACAAATCCAAATATATGGTACCCTAGGCATAACACCTACATGAACTTCTAACTTGTTGTCTCTTGAGGTCTCTGGGTGAGACTTGGATCCAACTTGTACAAATGCAAAACAAAAGTCAAACATAAAATAATAATAATAATAAAAAAAAAACTGAGCAAATATAAAGATCTTGAAATAGAAATTAGCAAAATGTGGAATCTGAAGACGAAAACAATACCTATTGTCATAGGTGCCCTGGGAATGACAGCGAAACGGGCTGATTACTACCTAGCTCAGATACCAGGAAACCCCAAAATGGCTGAAGTTCAAAAGATAGTGCTCATGGGAACTGCCCATATCCTACGTAAAATACTGTCTATGTGATCTCAAATTTTAAAGGAAACACAATTTTCTTATGGTTTCTTAAACATTCACTTGAACAAAACTGTACAAATCCAAATATATGGTACCCTAGGCATAACACCTACATGAACTTCTAACTTGTTGTCTCTTGAGGTCTCTGGGTGAGACTTGGATCCAACTTGTACAAATGCAAAACAAAAGTCAAACATAATAATAATAATAATAATAATAATAATAATAATAATAATAATAATAATAATAATAATAATAATAATAATAATAATAATAATAATAATAATAATAATAGTAATAATAATAGTAATAATATATATATCATATAATAACATATGTGTATATATATAATAACATATATATATATATATATATATATATATATATATATATATATATATGTATGTATGTATATGTATATACACACTTGCGAACCCCCACAAATACATACTCCTAGTTAGCTTTATATTACGCTCCGAGCTTCACACCATGCGATCCTGAGACAAGCCATGTCACAACGCATTGTACATTTACATTCGCTGCCATTGTTGAGGCGTCATGCTTGTTTTTGTTCATTGCATTGGGTTTGGTGATTTATCGGTTTCTTTATTGGTTATGATTCATGGGGAGGAGTACAAGATGAATGCACCATTTCTCATCGAACAAATGAAGAGGCAGAAAGATAACAGTGAATCAGCAAATACAAGACGCAAACCAATAGAGAAACATATGCATAAATCTATCCTCACTCTAACGAACAGAAATATACCATCAAAACCCAAGTTGTAATATTTCTCGCCTGAAGATCTCAATAGCGTGAAACTTTATGCGTGAAACAAAATATCAGTCCCAATAGACGATATATAATCTATGAAATGTGAAATGGTGAATATATAATACCAAAAATCTTTCCAATCTACTGTTCTCGTATGCAGTTACACTGTGAAAAAATATTTTGCAGTATTTTCCAGCAATTACGCATACCTTACACAAATATAACTTCTACATACAACTATTCGAATAAATATTGGAATAACAAGATGAGTTTGAAAGGGCGACAGATTCCATTTATAACTCACTCTACGTTTTATATATATATATATATATATATATATATATATATATATATATATATATATATATATATATAAATCTATATATCTATCTATAAATATACTATATAAATATAGTATATGTCTATAAATTTATATGTCTATAAATATACACATACAAATACCCACACACACACGCACACGCACACGCATACACATATATATATGTATGTATGTATGTATAAATGATAATTCATACATGAGGAGGAGTACAAAATTAATGCACCATTTCTCATCGAACAAATGACCAATGAAGAGGCAGAAAGATAACAGCGAATCAGCAGATACAAGACGCAAACCAATAGAGAATCATTTGCATAAATCCATCATCACTCTAACGAATATTGCGGAGGCTTATTAGTCTATTTACAAATTAGACATCTTCATGTTAAAGTTAAAGCAAATATACTTACAAACACACACACACACATACACAAACACGAGTAGACAGGCAAACAGACAGGGCTGTTGTTTCCACTAATGAAGTTGAGTACGGACTTTGTCGAGTAGTTAACAATTTCTTTTTGTGGTTCCGGGAGTGATTAATACAAACACGTTGGTGAGCACCACTTGAGCTCACCATCTGACAGAAATTATGAGGACAGGCGAGCTGGCAGAACCGTTAGCACGCCGGGCGAAATGCTTAACGGTATTTCGTCTGTTTTTACGTTCTGAGTTCAAATTCCGCCGAGGTCGACTTCGCCTTTCATCTTTTCGGGGTCGATAAATTAAGTACCAGTTGCGCACTGGGGTCGATGTAATCGGCATAATGCCTTTGTCTGTCCCTCCAGCCTTCATCAGGTGTCTTGGGGAAATTTCGAACCTGGATACTGAATCCTAAGATATTTTTCGACGTTATTACTACTACTACTACTACTACTACTACTACTACTATTCAAGTCACTGCCTGGAATCGAACTCGGAATCTTGGGGTTAGTAGCCCGCGTTCTTAACCACTACGCCATATGCCCGGGGCATATAATAATAATGACATTGAAAAATACCTTAGGAATGAGAACCCAGGTTCGAAATTTCCCCAAGACACCTGACGAGGGCTGGAGGGTATATCAGCCGAAATATTTTGTTAACAACAAACAAGATGAGAACAAATATCCGTCAATTATCCGTCAAATGTAAATAATGTAAATAACGTACATAGTTCCTTATCTCTTAAATATAGAATTGTTTTAATTTGTGTTTTGTAAAATATTCTTCATCGTTTTGTGAGAAATATGATTTAGGCTTTATCTCAGCCTGTATATATCTGGATATGTGTGGTTATGCTTCTGCTAGCCAATGTGTGTTCGTGTAGTGCGCTCGCTCACGCGACTGTACTCTCGGATGTCCTTACCGTTCTATTCATGACTAATTCCAGAACAGCTGGTAACGATTTTTGAAAAGTTTCTCCCCCATTTCTGAAACACACACACACACACACACACACACACACACACACACAATGACACCATCGAAAATCTGACACTTGTTACATTTTTGAAGGTCGTCGTGTATGTGATTCAATTTTTCTGTAACATCCCATCGGCATTTTTTGCTTCGTATTTCGTTTGCCTTCAATGAATTTTATATTCCACTATTATTATTATTATTATTATTATTATTATTATTATTATTATTATTATTATTATTATTATCGTTTTCTTTTTGAATGAATATTAACAAACAATCAAGCTACGTTGGAACACAGTGCGATGTCAACGATCGCAAACTATGTCAAGGTATTCAAATGAAACATAAGTCACAGTTTTTTTCTTTTAATATTGCAGAAACGCAAAACAGAACGAATGAGATTAAACATTTGAAATAAACATTAAATAATATAAATATATAAATAAATATCTAATGATATATGTGTATATGAATTATAAATAATTAGGTATCAAATATATATCAAATGATACACACACACACACACACACACACACACACACACACACACACACACACACACACACACACACACACACACACACACACACACACAACACACAAGTTCATACTATTTAAAATAGTTTGACTCGGTTCTAAGTGACTTAAAGTTTCGCAGACTTCTTACATAGACCTAACTCGTTCGGCCCAGATGACCGGTCATTTGAACCTAAATGTGCGAGGTTTATGTATACAACAAAGTTTCCGGTAGCAATCTTGGTCTTCCTGTATCTCTTCATTCGGTACCCCGAGCCTGAATGAACTAGGTCTCTCTAAGGAGTCTAAGAAATTTTTAGTCGCATGGAACCGAATCAAACTGTTTTGAATAATGATTCATACAACTCCTACTAAATGTGATTAGTGTCTTTTCTTTCGTTTGTCTAATTACTCGTATACATACATACACTCATACATACATGCATGCATACATACATACATACATACATACATACATTCATACATACATACATACATACATTCATACATACATACATACATATATACATTCGTACATACATGCATACATACACACATACATACATACATTCATACATACATACATGCATACATACATTCATACATGCATAGATACATGCATGCATACATATATACATACATGCATGCATACATACATACATACATACATACATGCATACATACATACAGGCATACATACATAGCGATACATACATAGAGAGAGAGAGAGAGAGAGCAGGAGAAAGACAGAGAGAGAGAGAGAGAAAGGAAAAGAAAGACAGAGAGAAAAAGAGATAGCGAGAATGGGAGAGAGAGAGAAGGGGAAGAGAGAAAATAAATCAGAGCTAGTGAGAGAAAGAGGGGAAAAGGAACGAAATGGGGGAAGAAAGACAGAGAGAGAGAGAGAGAATGAAAGGGACGAAAGACAAAGAGAAAGAGAGAGAGAAAATGGGAGAACGAGAGAGAGAGTGAGAGTGAGGGAGAAAGAGGTGGGGCCACAAGCCCTTGCCTGGTATGTGTTTTCAACTCAGTAGATTATAGCAACTTAAAATAAAACCTCTTGCTCAAGAAGGTAACGCCACTTTGTATCTCTTCTATTGCTGTCACTTTGAGATTAGCTCTTCCAAGCAAGGTTGTTGGATGGCAGCATAGCAGCATAAACACTTAAACCCATGATGCGATCGATTCTTCTCATCGTGTCATTCTACTTTGCATTGCATATCAAGTCCTGCACTGACCACATCGCTCAAACTTTAGGCACGAGAGCGCAAACCTCTGAAACGACAACCCGAATCGTACGTTAATTAAAACAACGAATCGTACGTTAATTAAAACAACGAATCGTACGTTAATTAAAACAAAGATCTGCAAACTAAACGCTAACCGTATCAATCTCTCAGCAATCTCGAAGTGTGTGCAAAAGGCAGGAAGTGCTGTTGGGCTTCCAGACTGTAACGTACAAAGAAGTCTGATGGGTGTAGCACTCTGTATACACGTCTGATTATCTTTTGTTGTTAGTCTACCAAGGACGTTCTTTGTTTTCTAATGCGTTTTAAATGTTCAAGGCCCTCCTAAACTACGTGCACTGTTAGGGCAGCTGGGTTGGATTAAGGGTAGTGTGTAATTAGTCTTAAATAGCAACATGTTTGTTAATAACGAACACAATATATATATATATATATATATATATATATATATATATATATATATATATATATATATATATATATATATATATATATATAAACAATTGCAGCGTGGAAGGTGTTTATAAGCCATTTATAATAACACACAAAAACCGTTAGATTCACTTCAACATTTAAATTCAATTTGTCAAAATATTTTCGTCGCTTTGAAACCGCGACCTGTTCACTGACAAAATTCTGTGCTGCATCTATCTATCTATCTATCTATCTATATATATATATATGTACGTATGAACGTGTATATATATATATATATATATATATATATATATATATATATATATACATATATATATACATATATGTATACATATTTATATATACACACATACATAAATACAATGGCATAAACACATCTGTCGAGGCATTTGTCTACCATTCTATGTATCTACATTCAATGTGTATATACTTCGATCGTGCATACTTCCCTCCATCCAACTCTCTCTCAATCCCGGCAACCATCCATCTATCAATGTATATCAACACACACACACACTTACACACACACTAAAGCACACTCACACACACTCACACATACACATGCACACACATACATACAGGAAAACAACAAATGTAGGCTGTCCATACTGTAGACATCAACCATATTATTACCAACTG
>NC_142935.1:8671677-8686677 GCF_046866305.1 Octopus bimaculoides | reverse complement strand
TTGTTGGCCGGTTGATTCAATGAACGGTTAGTTGGTTGGCTAATTGTTTAGTAGACTTGTTAGCTAGTTGGCTTTTTAGTTTGTTGGCTTGTTATTTTGTTGGCTAGTTGACTTGTCAGTCTGTTGGTTGATTGGCTAGCTAGCTTGTTATCTAATTGGTTTCTTGGTTTGTTCGATAGTTGCTTTGCTGGCTTATTGGACTTTTGATTCATTGTCCGGGTAAATGATTGGCTACTAGGCTGGTAGGCTTGTTAGCTAGTTAGCTATTTGATTTCTTGGTTACTTAGCTTGTTGGCTGATTATTTTATTTTATTTTATTTTATTTTTTGGGGCTGGTTGGCTTCTTGACTAGATGGCTAGTAAACATGTCTGTCTGTTGGTTGATTGGCTGGTTGACTTGTTAACTAGTTGTTTTGATGGGTTGTTGGCTAGTTGATTCCTTGGCTGGTTTGATGATTGGCTAACTGGCCGGTAGGATTGTTAACTAGTTGGCTCGTTATATTGTTGGTCTTTTGGCTTGTTAGCTAGTTGGTTTGTTGGCTGGTTGGCTTATTGGCTTGTTGGCTAGTTCACTTGTTTGGTGGCTATTTAGCTTGTAGGATGGTCAGCCTTTTAGCAGGTTGGCTTGTCAGTTAGTTGGCTTGTCAGTTTGTTAGCTAGTTGTTTGTTAGCTGATTGCTTTGTTGACTTGCTGGCTGGTTAGCCTTTGGGCTTTTTGGCTGGTTAACTTCTTTGTTTGCTGACTGACTGTTTCCATTGTTGTCCAGTTCACTTTTTAGCTTATTGCTTTCTTGTCTGGTTGGCCTGTCAGTTAATTGCCTGATTGGCTAGTTGGCTAGTTGGCTCCATAGCTGATTAGTTTGTTGGTTTGTTCGCTAGTTGGCACGTTGGTTTGCTGAACTAATTGCATGGTCAGGTTATTACTGGTGGCAATGTTATCGATTACACTTTTAGCCCCAAAAGTATTCCACTTCGTATTTCCTCTTAAAAATCAATATTATAGACGCAGGAGTGGCTGTTTGGTAAGTAGCTTCCTTACCAACCACATGGTTCTGGGTTCAGTCCCACTGCGTGGCACCTTGGGCAAGTGTCTTCTACTACAGCCTCCGGCCGACCAAAGCCTTGTGAGTGGATTTGGTAGACGGAAACTGAAAAAAGCCCGTCGTATATATGTATATGTGTGTGTGTGTGTGTGTGCGTGTGTGTGTGTGTGTGTGTGTGTGTGTGTGTCTGTGTTTGTCCCCCCAACATCGCTTGACAACCGATGGTGGTGTGTTTACGTCCCCGTAACTTAGCGGTTCGGCAAAAGACCGATAGAATAAGTACTAGGCTTCCAAAGAATAAGTCCTGGGGTCGATTTGTTGAAACAAGTAAAGAGAGAGAGAGAGAGAGAGAGAGAGAGAGAGAGAGAGAGAGAGAGAGAGTATGATTGACTGTAAAAAGAAATCTAGTGCAGTCACTCTGATTTGAACCCACTTCTACGCATTTGAAACAAACCTATTACTATCTCTTCTCGATAACTAAGAAATTGTTCATCACTTCCTCACTTCATTCAATCCGGAAAGATATCATCGCAGGATGGAAAATGTTAAAGTAATTACATAGTTCACGCATCATTTCTGTCGCTGCATCTTTGTGTAGAAATCAACTGAAAACTACCACAAAGTAGTGAAAAACACAATTGGCGGCGGCTGAGGGGAATGTAAAAATGTTACATTTATTTATCACAATGAAAGATAGAGAGAGAGAGAGACAGAGAGACAGGTGAAAATACGGATGTTTCCGCTTCCGCTGGTATTTTAAAACGCAGTCAAGCAAATAAAATATACGTCCCAGAGTGAGAGAGACAGACAACGGAATGGAACCGGTCATTCAAATCCGGCATGCAAAGAAGAACCAGCATTGTTAATCTCCTCTCTTCCTCTTTCTTTGTTTTGCTCTGTTATATCTATACCGTTGTAAGCAAAGCGAAGTGGCAGTAAATTCTTCGACAGACATGCAGAACTAAGTAGTATTGAGCTGAACCGGAGACCCGGTTTCGATTACTGATCGCAGCCTTTCTACGTCTTATGCCAGACAGGAAAACATTCACGTACATTATATATATATATATATATATATATATATATATATATATATATATATATATATATATATATATATATATATATATATATATATATATATATATATATATATATATATATATATATGTGTGTGTGTATATATATATATATCGTGGCATCCGCCGGTTACGACGACGCGGTTTCCATTTGATCCGATCAACGGAACAGCCAGCTCGTGAAATTAACGTGCAAGTGGCTGAGCACTCCACAGACACGTGTACCCTTAACGTAGTTCTCGGGGATATTCAGCGTGACACACTGTGACAAGGCTGACCCTTTGAAATACAGGTAGAACAGAAACAGGAACAAAGAGTGGGAGAAAGTTGTTGTAAAAGAGTAGAGCAGGGTTCGCCCCTCCACTGTCAGAGCCTTGTGGAGCTTTAGGTGTTTTCACTCAATAAACACAACGCCCTGTCTGAGAATCGAAACCGCGATCCCATGACTGCGAGTCTGCTGCTCTAACCACTTGGCCATTGTGCCTCACACACACACACACACACAGACACACACACACACACACACACACACACAGATACATAGTGGCTGCTTTCTTGCATACGAGCAGAGCCATTGCTAGAAATGGATCATTGAAATGAGTCATCGATAATGCAGTGAGAGTCCCTTGTATGACTCTTGAACCCAGCCAAAGATTCTATTGTATAATGCACAGCTGTGCTGGCTGGCAGAGGGACCAGGTGCCACCGTATGAAGTCCTTTGACATGCTTTTGCAATCCTCCAAATGAAAGGCACACCTTTCTGCAGGTTGCACATGTTCTGTTGAGAACAATAGCCGTATCACAATTTACAAGGAGTTGCTTCCTGTGAGTTTTCTGGTGGCTGACCAGGCCTGCATGACTCAAGCATTTCCTCCCACAAATCCTACACACATAAAAAGCAACACTCCCTCATTTTCCACAGCTTCATACATACATACATACATACATACATACATACATACATACATACATACAAACGTACATACATACGTACAAACAAATACATATATATGTATGTATATGTACTTTTACGCATATACCGATATCTATGTATCTTTTATCTTTTACTGGTTTCATCCAAAACGGAATGTCATGCTGGAGTATCGTCTTTCCATACGTCACGTGATCACGCAACCGACCAGGCTATCAGATGTTCTTACACATCGCTGGTCACAATGCGCTTTTGCATTGTTTTAGCCTTCAAATGACGCCACCTCACTGGTTAGGCGAGCAGGCCATCATTCCCCCCTCCCCGACCGAAAGGAGGATTGGATCTCTCACGCATCCATTTCCAAGTAAGTTTATCTTAACCCTTTTGATGCGGCTCTACTCTATACTGTTTTCTCCCTATCCTTCTCTAATTCCCTTTTTTCTCCTTCTCACCATCTTCTATCTGTTTCTCCTACTCATTCTCTTTTTCTCTCTCGTTGCTCACACGTGACCATCGTCTATCTTTCTTTACCTCACGTGAACATCTTTCTTATCCTGCACGGACGTTCTAAGGACTGGACGTCTCCTATCTCTCTCTTCTATCTTTCTCTTTTCAAAGAAAATATTTCTCTCGGCGTTCACTATTTCCCCCTCGTTCTGATCTAACGACCCTCCTTGTTTGTTTTCGTTCGGTTTCCTTGCATGTCTCCACTGTTCTGTTTTTGTTCCCAACTTTGACCCTCCATAAATCCTGAATTTTATTTTGGTATTTATGGGAGCAACTGTCTTCAAAGACTCATATTGTCGTTGATTGCTTGAAATGAGGAGTAGACAGACAGCCGACAACTGATGAAGGGTCGTTCTTTGTACTTTTTGTATTACTTGTTTTGTTGTCCATTTTTTCTCTCGTTGTTTGCGTATTTAACTAATTTGTTTTCGTATTTCATGGTGTTTACTGTTGAACCTCCACTACTCCTGCTCGTGATCAGAGATGCACATATCGTCAGCCACTAAAAGACACGCTCAACTGATTAAATTCAGGCAAGTGACGAGCAAATCTGTGGTATTGAGCAGAATATTTGCTGTAGCCTATCATTTATACCAAGATATAACAAGTACATGTTAACACTTCCAATCTGTTAAGATCAAAAGCCAAAAGAGCCACTGCCTGGTACCGCATCAGGGTATTTATTATTATTATTATTATTATCATCATCATCATCATCGTCGTCGTCGTCGTCGTCGTCGTTGTCATCAATCGTCATCATCATCATCATCATCATCATCATCATGTTTATTTGTACTTCCATCGTAATGTGGAAAGATGAAAGGAGAAGTCGACTCCGATGTGAGATTTTTTTCAATATTTCGTAGACTAAATACTATAAAGCATTTAAGGCCGGCGCCTCCCCGTTTCCGCCACCTCCTCACCTCGTCTAATAAGAAGTCGTTATTAATGTAAAAAAGGAAATGAAAATATAAAACGACATGACTTTGAAAGAAAATGGTTGGTGCATCAAAGCAGGATATGACAACTTAACTAACTACAGGTCGCCATCTTGTCCCACCCTGTCTATCTTTTCTCTCAAATATACATACATTCCTACTCACATATATGCATATATACGCATATACATACAAACGCATATATATATATGTATATATATACATACGCATATACATACATATAAAAACATAGGCGTATATACGTGTATGTGTATGTATGTATACTTAAGTCTTTACTTCCATATTTTCATGCATACATATATGCACGTACACATATATTCATACATATATATATACACCTATAAATACATGCCTATATACACTTATATATATATATATATATATATATATATATATATATATATATATATATATATATATATATATATACGCATTTATGTACGTACACATATACACACACATGCATACATTCACACTAACATGCATACACACGTGTACATGTATACATGCACCTACATACAAACGTACATCCAAACACATGTACACATACACATACATACATACATGCACACATATATACATATATACATTCTGACGTGAATACGCCCATACATATACACATACATTCGAACGTACAAAGATACACATATACTCATTTATATATGCATTCATACATACATACATACATCCATACATACATAAGTAGTACAAACATACGTATGAACATACGTAGACGCATACTTATATACATACATGCATATACATACATATACATATATCTACATATCTACACGACACCTTCCAAGTGCCTGGCGAATCATACAAAATCAGACATCACACCAACTAAGCATAACCCTTCAAACTAAGTGAGAATTAGTAAAATCTGATCCGTGTAATAATAATGATTTTTACATTTGGCATTCGTATCCCGTTGCATTTAAGAATATTTAATGTTGCATATCCTATTCGCATGACAGACATTTATCAAAATCTTCGTTGTTGACTAGCAAGGAATAACGACACATTTGTAAAGAATATTTATGTCAATGTTATGATTGTTCTCGATTAATATAGAACACAGCTCTGTCATAGACTAATTAAGGTATATAACAGGCTTCGTGATTTTCTCTTTAAGACTATTATTATATACTCGGCGGAACCACCCAGGAGAACTTTGCTGTTGATTTTGTTGGTGCTGTTGTTGTTGTTGTTGAAGTTGATGTTCTTGTGATTATTGCACTTGTTGTTGATGTTTTCACTGTCGCTGCTTTGTTTAGCACCAGGCCAGACTTGATTGAGCAGACAGATCCGTCATTGCATCCAGCCGTAGAAAAAGATATTTTTGTTGCTGGTATTGCTATTGTTGATGTTGTTGTTGTGGCTGTTTTTGTCCTTCTTGTTACTTTTGTTGTTGTTGTTGTTGTTGTTATTGTTGTTGTTGTTTTTGTTTAGTACCAGGCCTGAAATGATGGAGCAGACAGATGATCATCGCATCTAGCCGTAGAAAAATCGTTTTTGTTGCTGTTGACGAAGTTGTTGTTGTTTTTATTGCTGTTGTTGTTGTTTTTATTGCTGTTGTTGTTTTTGTTTAGCACCAGGTCAAAGTTGATCGAGCAGACAGATGATCAATGCATCCAGCCGAGTCCATTTCATGTTTCATTCAGACATTCTCTATCTTGGGCCACATTATCAACGTATTCTTTTTTTTTTTTGTACTCTTTTACTCTTTTACTCTTTTGCCGGACCACTAAGTTACGGGGACGTAAACACACCAGCATCGGTTGTCGAACGATGTTGGGGGGACAAACACAGATGCACGAACATACACACACACACACACACACACACACACACATATATATATATATATATATATATATATATGTGTGTGTGTGTGTGTGTGTATGTATGTATATATACGACGGGCTTCTTTCAGTTTCCGTCTACTAAATCCACTCACAAGGTCGGCCCGAGGCTATAGTAGAAGACACTTGCCCAGGGTGCCACGCAGTGGGACTGAACCCGTGCTTGGTAAGCAAGCTACCTACCACACAGCCACTCCTACGCCTAATCCATTTTTATTTCTTTTATTAAAGATGATAACGTCTGACTTGAGGTACGGTTGTCATCTATCTCTAGCAGACCCTAAAACCCCACGGCTACCAAAAACGTTCAGTCCTTAGATCGACCACACAGAAGTTATGTAACAAAACCGCGTCAACTTACTAGACAGCGATAAAACGCAATGGTTTGGTTACACAGAATTTCGTAAGCATATAATTCCACTCACTGTAAAACTTGCGTCTGTTTATTTAGCTTTTAATGCAGAGTTCGGCTGTTATTATTGTTATTATTGTCACTGCTGTCGACGTTGTCGTAGTAGTAATAGTTGTAACTGGTTATGGCGCTGTTCTATAGACAAAGGTCTATTCCTGATGAGGCTTATCTGTGATCAAAGGTATAAAATATATGGTAAACAAACCCGTAATAAACTTTAACTGACGGAGGCCCTATATATATGATCATCACCGATGTGTTTTGCTTATGCACTTATTAGCTGCGTGATTGCGTTCGGGGGGAAAGTCACTTTAAGATGCCGAGTGTTAAAAGATACTGAATACCTCAATCCAACCGAAGCAACTCGCTCTGTAGGTGATCGAGAGCGATGAATGTCGATACCCTGTTTTATTCCACAGAAACCTACAGACATGTTTCCTCTTAATCTAATCCCCAGGTCTAACAAAGCTGACCCTTGAAATGTCTGGTGCAGTTGCCCATCTTACAGTTTCTGTCGATCTAATTCCACTAACAACTAGTGGTGAATTTTCAGAATTGTTAAAACACTGGACAATGCTTTTCCGAGTTCGTTCCAATTTTCTGCGCTCTAAGTTCATATCCTGCAAAAGTCAACTTTGTCTTTTATCCTTTCTGGGTTGATGGAAAATCCTGGTCCAAGACTGTGGATTGGTAGAACTGTTAGAATGGCGGATAAAATGCATCACCGGTATTTATTCCGGCTCTTAGAATAAAAGACAGCAACACATCTGCGACAACTCTACTATGGCGAAGAAGAAGAAGAAGAAGAAGAAGAAGAAGAAGAAGAAGAAGAAGAAGAAGAAGAGGAAGAAGAAGAAGAAGAAGAAGAAGAAGAAGAAGAAGAAGAAGAAGAAGAACAACAACAACAACAACATGGAAAAATACCTTAGAAATGAGAACCCAAGTTCGAAATTTCCCCAAGACACCTGATGAAGGCTGGAGGTTATATCAGCCGAAACATTGTGTTAACAACAAACAAGATGAGGACAAATATCCGTCAACTGTAAATAATGTAAATAATGGACTCTACTTGAAAACTGCATCGGCCCAAATCAGCAGAATCTCCTTTGGTTTAACATCAGTGACATAGACAGAGAATTCCTGCATGTGTGGGTAGGGTCAAGTATGGGGGCATGCGCAGTTGCACTTTGTCGTTGTACTCACCATTTGTCAGTATTTGGTCGGGTCCTCCTTGCCAACTCACCGGTCAGGCCCCATCTCTGCAAAGTACTTTTCTCATTTGTTGTGACTCTGTGGAAAGTGGTCACCCAACACGAAGTACCACTCCAGTCTGATTCAACATGGAGAACCGAGCCATATGGCCAAACCGGGTTTGCGGGATGTGTCAGAGATAGAAGTCAAATGAGAGGGGGCGAAACACGCAGATAATGTCTCTCAAGTTGTGCAATCTCTGAATATATGTGGCTCGATTTTCTTATTTAATTTTGCAGGAGAGACTTAAAGATCTTGCCCAGGCCTGCGGGTACACGTGCAGATGCGTGGCGAACCTGAACCGAAGGAGACCTCATATTATTTCACAGAAATCCACAGAGATGTATCCCTGTAACCCTCAGGTGTAACGAAGCTAAGCCTTTGAAGTACAGGTGCAGTCGTCCATTCGACCAGTTCCCACAGGTGTCCTCAATGTTTACAGTAGTGTGGAGAGCATCAACAGTTTTTAGGGTCTAGATGTGGCAGAATCGGATAGAAAATAGCTGCTGAAGCAAGCAGTGAAATCGAATCGCAACATCTCAGTTTTGAAGCCATCAACTTAAAACACGTGGCCATAATATACAGCCAAAAATGTACCCAAGGACCAGATGTGATCAATTCGAGAAGAAAATACTTGCTCAAGGTGCTTCAGAATGAGTTCGAGTCGAAACCAAAACCACTTCTTACTGGAGCGACAGTTTTAACCCCATGACTGTACAGCACATATATTTTACAAGTTGAAATTTTTATCGCCTGTTATGATTCTTGTTCTGTTTTACGTTACAGCATAAAAGAATAAAAAGAATAGTGATCTCTAGCACTAAAACAAACAAAGGTCAAACATAATTCTAAGTAGGACGAGAGCCAACGAAATTAATGCTCAGTAAAAGAGTGATACCTTATTGCAATGACGCCTGTATGATGAAAGCAAACAGTCTATTCAGGTAGTTAAAATTAGTGTTGACATTTTTAATGTCGGGAGCTTTAAATAGCTAATTAGGTATAATTATATGGAGCCGAAACGTGAACATGTCTGCGTATTTGTCTGTTTTTCGATCTGTTTATAAATACACACACTCAAACACACGGATACACAAGCACACACACACACACATACATACAGACATACATACATACAGGCATACGTATACATATGTCTGTGTGAACGCGTATGTATGTATTCCCGTAATAAGGATATATAAATTCGGAATTGTATAGAATAGTATATGTTTGTGTATGTGTAGATAAACATACAAATGTATAACGCAGACATGTATAGAAAAATGTAACTACATGGAGATATATTAACTAATGTGCATGTGTATGTGTGTATGCATGAATGTATGTATGCATGTATCTATCTGTGTGCATGTGTATGCGTGTCTATGTATGTATATATTCATACATGTATATGTATATATGTATATGCATATACTTGCACGCTAAATGCATGTGTGGTAAGTAGCTTGTTTACAAACCATATGTTTCTGGGTTCAGTCCCACTGCGTGGCACCTTCGGCAAACGTCTTCTACTATAGCCACGGGCCGACCAGAGCCTCGTGAGTGGATTTGGTGGAGGGAAACTGAAAGGATCTCGTCGTATATATGTATGTGTGTGCGTGTGTGTGTGTGTGTTTGTGTGTCTGTGTTTGTCCCTTCCCCACCATCGCTTGACAACCGATGCTGGTGTGTTCACGTCCCCGTAACTTAGCGGTTCGGCAAAATAGACACCGATAGAATAAGTACTTGGCTCGCCAAAGAATAAGTCCTGGGGTCGATTTGTTCGACTATAGCTCTTTGTGTCTGTCCTATGTGCACGTTTTGTAGTATTTAATGCATTTTTCATATATGAAATAACTGAACGCCACGCATCTTGACTTTTGTAAACAGTAAGTTTGTATATATATTTTCCGACTCTATCTTCTTTCTTTCTTTATTTCTTTCTTTCCTCCTTTCTTTCTTTCTTTTTTTCTTTCGCCCTAATATTCCTTTCTAGAATTCCTACTTCTTCTCTCCCTCTCTCTCATCTTCTCACGCTTAATTGTAGATTTCTCCCTTTCTTCCCCTCTTTTCTCTCTCTCCTCCTCCCTCACTCTCTTTCTCTGCCGCTCTCTCTCCCTCTCTCTAATCCTCCTTCCCTTCCATCTACTGCCCACACGTGACCTATGACTAATTTTCTATCGTCTACCTTTTCGCCTAGCGCGCTGGTCAACTTTTTCTCCTCTCTTACTAATTCTGATTTTATATCCATTTAGGGATGGCCCGCAGTCAAATGACTGAAACAAATAAAATAATAAAAGAATATTCATGCATACATACATACACACATACATACATACATTCATAAATATATTCACCAGGCGACAAACAACAACAACGAAAACAACAACATCGAAAACAACAACAACAACAACAACAGCAGCAGCAGCAGCAAATACCAAAGGAAGCCGAAGCTGTATTCGTAGCTATGTGAAAACAATCCTTTTCCTCTTTTCGAACCGCATGGATAAACAAACAGTTATTTCTAGTTTCATTGTTTTCATGTCTCCATTTTTACCCCTCCCCCCTTATTTTTTCAGGGTAAAGCGTGGGGGAGGACATGTTTAAAAAATAACGACATTATTCTTGTTATTGTTATTGTTGGGGTTCGTGGCGGCGGTGATGCTTCTTTTGTAAATGTTTTTAGTATTGTTCGAATGTTTTTTTTTTCTCTTGTTCATCCTGATATAATCAACATCTTTCACACAAAACCTCGTTTAGCGTTTTAAATATACTTTATTTGATATATTCGTTGTTTCTTGTCGAAAACAAAATAAGAAATAAAAACCCCAATTAAACAGCAATTAACTGTCTTCATTTGCACAGAAATAGTTTGTGCGTATAAGTATGAGGGCGTATATGTATGTGTGTATAAGTATGCGTGCGTCACGCACACCTATACACGTATAGATATACGCAATCACACTTATACACACATACATATACGCACGCATGCTTATACATGCATAGTGTGCGTGTGTATATGTATGCGTGCGTAAGTATGTGTGCGTATATGCATGTGTGTATAAGCATGTGTGTATAAGTATGCGTGTGTGTATGTATGTGTGCGTATAGATATGTGTATAAGTGTGCGTGCGTTTATGTATGTATAAGTGCGTGTATATGTAATGTGTGCATAAGTGTATGTTTATATGTGTGCATGCTTGCATTCGTGCATTTAGTATCGTGTATTATACATATATGTGTGTGTGTGTGTGTGTGTGTGTTTGTGTGTGTGTGTGTGTGTGTGTGTGTGTGTGTTTGTGTGTGTGTGTGTGTGTGTGTGTATAATAAATGCATTAAATAATACAAAACGTACATGTAGGACAGACACATGGACCCTAATGGTTCATCAGTTATCGACCAAAAATACTAATATCCATTTTCTGCCTTCAACTCTAAGACTGGGAACTTCGTATATTGGCGGCACCCGCAAGATTTGTGCAGAATCAGGGCTCGAGCACCAAACAATACAGGGGGGACGTACGAAAGTAAACAAATGTAATTTGAAACAACAAAGACAAATAAACATGTGGCTGAAGGTTAACGCCTAGAAGAAATCCTCAAATGGATATAAAATCAGAATTAGTAAGAGAGGAGAAAAAGTTGACCAGCGCGCTAGGCGAAAAGGTAGACGATAGAAAAGTAGTCATAGGTCACGTGTGGGCAGTAGATGGAAGGGAAGGAGGATTAGAGAGAGGGAGAGAGAGCGGCAGAGAAAGAGAGTGAGGGAGGAGGAGAGAGAGAAAAGAGGGGACGAAAGGGAGAAATCTACAATTAAGCGTGAGAAGATGAGAGAGAGGGAGAGAAGAAGTAGGAATTCTAGAAAGGAATATTAGGGCGAAAGAAAAAAAGAAAGAAAGAAAGGAGGAAAGAAAGAAAGAAAGAAAGAAAGAAGATAGAGTCGGAAAATATATATACAAACTTACTGTTTACAAAAGTCAAGATGCGTGGCGTTCAGTTATTTCATATATGAAAAATGCATTAAATACTACAAAACGTGCACATAGGACAGACACAAAGACCCCAATGCTTCATCAGTTATCGACCGAAAATACTAACACTCAGTTTCGTGCCTTTAACGATAAGATTAGGAACTTCATTTATCGGCGGCACCCGCCAGATTTGCGGAGAGTTAGAGCTCGAGCAAACAAAACAATACCAGATAGACGTATGTGCATATATGTGTATGTTAGAGAGATTGTATGTGTTTCCATATGAGTGTGTGTGAGTTTGTATATTCTATATAATAAGAATATGCAAAGCAAACAAAAAAAAAAGCCGGAACCATCTAAGCTAAACATCAATAATATCAAAAATACCATCCTTATCACCATCGTCATCATTATTATTATCATAATCACTATCGTGAAAAATACAAACAAAATGTTTTAATTGGTAGCAAACTAAACAACAATAACAACAAAAAGAGTAATTATCATTAACGAAAGCGAAACAACAACAATAACAGCAAAAAGAAAAGCTACTAAAGTACAACAACAAAAGCCTTAGGCAAACCTCAAAGCCACGCATGATTTGAAAATGCTGACGTGTTGAACGGTGTTAAATGGAAATGTAAAATGGAGGAAGACGACGCCATTTTCTCTAACGATACAACTATTGGAGTTAGGATTTCACGCTTAATTTACTCCCGGTATATCTTTCTAGATTTTTTTTAGTATTTGTTTGTTCATGTTTTTGTGTTTGTGTGTGTGCATACATGTGTGTGTGTGCGTACATGTGTGTGTGTGTGTGTGTGTATTTGATGCGTTATTCTTTTGCTTTCTATTTTAGTATATAATTATCATCGCCATTATTATTATTATTATTATTATTATTATTATTATTATTATTATTATTATTATTATTATTATTATTATTGTTATTGTTATTATTATTATTATTATTATTATTATTATTATTATTATTATTGTTATTATTATTATTATTGTTGTTGTTGTTGTTGTTGTTGTTGTTATTGTTATTATCATTAATAATAATAATAATAACAATAATAATAATAATAATAACAATAATAATAACAATAATAATAATAATAATAATAATAATAATAATAATAATAATAATAGATATAGTAGATAGAGAAATTAAGGCAAATAGACCTGATATAGTAGATAGAGACATTAAGGCAAATAGACCAGATATAGTTGTCAAAGATCATGAAGAAAAAAAAAATGCTTTCTAATTGATGCATCAATACCAGCGGATGACAACGTTTCTCGAAAAGAAATGGCAAAACTTTCAAAATACAAAGACCTGGAAATAGAGATAACTCGAATGTGGAGTCTAAAAACAGAAACAATTCCTATCATAGTAGGTGCCTTAGGTATAATAAAAAAATATTCAGACAAATACATAACAAAAACACCAGGACTTACAAATATATATAACATACAGAAAATTGCACTACTGGGTACTGCACACATTCTACGCAAAACACTTTCAATACAGTAAACATAAGAGCACCACAGCAAACCACAGCACATACCCAAGGCGCACAGAGCTGCGCTCGGTAGTGAAGTGAGAGCACGTTATAAAAATAAAACTACTGAACAACAATAATAATAATAATAATAGGGCAGCAACTTCGGTGGGAGAGGATGAGTCGATTGCATCGACCCCAGTGTTTCACTGGTACTTAATTTATCGACCTCGAAAAGGTGAAAGGCAAAGTCGACTTCGGCAGAATTTGAACTCAGGACAGAGCGACGGGCGAAATTCTGCCAAGCATTTCATCCAGCGCGCTAGCGATTCTGGAAGCCGGACATAGTCTTAATTGAGAAAGACAGCAAACGATGCTGGATCATAGATATAGCATACCCAGCTGACAACAAGGTATGCGATAAAGAAGAAAGAAAAGTCGAGAGATATGACAGGTTAGCTTGGGAGGTTAAGGAGTTGTAGTCGATGAAAAAGGTGGTAGTAGTACCAATAATTGTCAGATCCCTAGGAAAAGAGAGCAAAAATCACGGAACAAATAGGGGCTGCAATAAGGGCGGAGCACTTGCAGAAAACAGCACTTCTAGGAACCGCTCGAATACTCCGGAAGGTGCTCGAAAAATGAGAGGTGTTACCTTAGTTCACTGGTAGTGAACAGCTGACACTGTAGTACATCTCCAGTGTTAGAAGCTGTGAAAAGGCAATAATAATAATAACAATAATAATAATCATTTCCGCTGAAGACACAAAGATTGGAATTTGTCGGAAGGCGTCTAGTCGATTACATCGATCCTTGTACGCCACTGGTACTTAACTTAGGGACATCCGAAAAATGAAAGACAAAGTCAACCTCGGCGGAATTTGAAACATAATAATAATAATAATAATAATAATAATAATAATAATAATAATAATAATAATAATAATAATAACGATGATGATGATGATGATTTTGATAATGGTGATGATGATGATGATGATGATGATGACGACGACGACGATGACGACGACTATGATGATGACGACGATGATAATAATAATAGTGATCCTTTCTTGAATAGACACAAGGCCTGAAATTTGTGGGGAGGGGATTAAAGTCGATTATATTAACATTATTCTTCAACTGGAATTTTGTTTCATCGACCCTGAAAGGATGAAAAGCAAAGTCAACCTCGGCGGAATTTGAACTCAGAACGTAAAGTCGGACGAAATATGTAATACACTTATTAGGCGTGTGATATTCATTTCCGTCATTTACTATTCTTTCACACACACACACACAGAAGCACATATATATGCGTGTGTGTGTCTGTAAGTATGTGTGTGCGTGTATTTCTGCGCGCGTGTGTGTGAGTGTAGACATACATTTATGAATGTATATATGTTTGTGCACAGCCAGATGAAGTGTATGTCTTTATAGCCAACTACATATAAACATTGATAGTTCTTAATA
>NC_142935.1:8666677-8669177 GCF_046866305.1 Octopus bimaculoides | reverse complement strand
ATTAACGTGCAAGTGGCTGAGCATTCCACAGACACGTGTACCCTTAACGTAGTTCTCGGGGATGTTCAGCGTGACACAGTGTGACAAGGCTGACCCTTTGTATTACAGGCACAACAGAAACAGGAAGTAAGAGTGAGAGAAAGTTGTGGTGAAAGAGTACAGCAGGGTTCGCCACCATCCCCTGCCGGAGCCTCGTGGAGCTTTAGGTGTTTTCACTCAATAAACACTCACAACGCCCGGTCTGGGAATCGAAACCGCGATCCTATGACCGCGAGTCCGCTGCCCTAACCACTGGGCCATTGCGCCTCCACATTGTCATATATAAAGGGCTGATATCCAGAACTACATTCTCTTATGCGTCAGTCCCCCTTGTTTAAACTTCAGTCCGTTCGGATTAAATAATAGTGTGTTCAAAAGCGGTTCAACCACGACCATCCTGTTATTTTAAATGACTAAAGTATGCAGAACTATGTCATCTAAAGTATACAGGTACACAATCGATTTTCCGGAAGGTTTGGTTTCAAAGCTTTTCTGAATTATAGATTTTTTCCGAACCAAATGTGATCACCTTGGTCGAAACACTTTATATTAAAAAAATATTAAATACCAATAATTCTATCCTGCAGACGGCAGTCGGATTAACCTTAATGTTTATATACATCTACTACTGGTTGCATATTCTTGACGTTTTGCGAACTGCATATTCCAAAATTGTTATGTAATTCCGAGCCTCCAGAAACAGCTGTCAGACATGTAATACTATGCATTCTGTCCTTAGTTTCCTGTATTTGTACTGTGTCTACATATGCTCTGTTAATATATAAATATCTATATATTTGCGTATGAATGTTCATCGTTTGAATATCGACAGACTTTGTTTCTCTCTGTTTACATATATACGTATACATTATATATCTAGCCTTAATATATAGTGCATCATTATCTACATATCTCACCAATTTTTACCCCACGGATGTCGGAGCGTAGGTTCAAATCATTTGAGCGCTACTGTTTTCTATATTGAGTCATCTTAGAATGTCATCTCCTCACTCTAATTTCATCTGTCTGTCTGTCTATCTATCTATCTATCTATCTATCGATCGATCGATCTATCTATTTTCTTTCTCTTATATGTGTGAATATGTAAATGTGCGTGTATATATGTCTACATGGTGGTTGTCTACTCCTTAAACAGAGTTTGACCACCTCCTGCACCTACACCTTAGCCCTTTCATGGCGTCTGATGTGGCTTTTTAAACCAGACAGTGTTTTGAAAAAACACCCACACAGATTGCACCTCTGATTTGCACTACCAATACCTGCAAGTAAGTTCTGCTCATTGTGGATCCTAACATGTCTTTTAAGACCCCCATTGGATTTGCAAACCCTCTGGCACACACCACATTCAAACGTGTGCACAGACATATAATCAGAATAGCTGGGTGAGGTTTGTTTTCCATCGGTTCGCAGGTGAGATTTGAGGCCAGCCAAGGACAGACATGGTCTGTCACAGACTGTGCACACAAAAAGGTCCTTGTCATTCACCTTCTCAGTCTTTACATTTTTCCTTAAATGTCTCTTGAGCCCTGCTTGCATCATCCTGGCCTCTTCAAATGCTTTCACTCCACTCCACACCCTTGTTCGCCATCCAACTCGATCTGAAGCGAGGACTTCTATATCTTTTGGAGCCATTCCAATTGACTTCATAGCAGTCCTTATGCCATCCTTAAACCTTTTTTTAGGTTTATGCCGATAACGTTTCCCCTCTGCCAGCTCACCATAAAACAGCTGTTTCGGCATGCGTTCATCTGCCATTCGAACAATATGGCCACACCATCTCAATTGGTTCCTCAACATCATGGCTTTAATTGAGGGGATGCCTGCAGATGCAAGGATATTTGTGTTTGGAGTAAAAGAATTCCATTTAATTCTTAAAATATGACGAAGGCATTTTTGGTGGAATTTTTCTAACATTTTAAAATGCCTTTCATAACAGGTCCAAGTTTCACAGGAATACAATAGGGATGTTAAGACAAATGATTTGTAAAGAGCCAGTTTTGTATTGTTATTTATATGTCGCTGGCGCCAGACGCGTGACTCCAAGCCACCAAATGCTTTTGCTGCCCTTTGAATTCGCAGGTGTATTTCCGTATCAAGATTTCCATCATCTTGAACAGAGCTTCCCAGGTAGACAAATGAATTTACAACCTCAAGTAACTTTCCCTTAACAAAAATTTTAGGGAGGTTACAAACAGCACCATACGCAGGTTGATACATCACAACTGTTTTTTTCAGATTGATGGTCAGGCCAAAATCATCACAAGCTGCATCAAATGCAGATACAAGGGATTGCAGACCCGATTCAGAATGACTAACCAGATCGCAATCGTCAGCATACAAAATTTCCCTAATAAGTGAAGTAAAAACCTTCGTTTTAAACTTCAGTCGGGTCAAATTAAAAACATTCCCCGTTGTTCGATATTTTATGTAGATACCCTCC
>NC_142935.1:8644177-8656677 GCF_046866305.1 Octopus bimaculoides | reverse complement strand
GTATATATATATATATATATATATATATATATATATATATGTGTGTGTGTGTGTGTGTGTATATATATATATATAATTAATAATAATATACATAGCAGGTGCGGCTGTGTAGTAAGTAGCTTGCCTACCAACCACATGGTTCCGGGTTCAGTCCCACTGCGGGGCACCTTGGGCAAGTGTCTTCTACTATGGCTTCGGGCCGACCAAAGCCTTGTGAGTGGATTTGGTAAACGTCGCATATATATATGTGTGTATATGTGTGTGTGATTGTATGTGTGTGTTTGTCCTCCCAATATCGCTTGACAACCGATGCTGGTATGATTACGTCCCTGTAACCTAGCGGTTCGGAAAAAAGAGACCGATAGAATAAGTTCGAGTAAAAGCGGTGCTCCAGCATAGCCGCCGTCAAATGACTGAAACAAGACCAGATACCATCTTGGTTTCCCGAGAAACAAAACAGATAGTCCTGTTGAGGTAAACTGTTCCGTGAGAGGATACGAATAAAATGCAAGGAGTTGGTGGTGGAGAGCTGCAGAAACGGGTGAAGAACAAGGTTTTTTTTTACCCGAAGAGATTGACTGTCGAAATTTGTAGGATGTATCTCTGCGTAAGACCAATGGAAATCTGTGCATTTCTGAATGTAGCAAAAGAAGAACGATCAAGAACAATATAGAGTTTGTTGAGAAAGTGTCCAGGTGGCTTGGGTTGAAAACGAAGTGATTTGAATGCCGCTGGTATGCAGGCTCAGGGTTGATTAATTTAAGTTGGATTGCTTGGATGAAGGTGCATGTTGTATGAGCCGAAACAGCCAGTGACTCCGGGATATATCACTGACGATGGGTCCTAGTATTACGTCTGTAGATTTACATTAAATTCACTCGCACCTCCACCCACACACACACAATAACAAATACACGAATTGGTTATCTGGTATTGCAATAATTGTTTCATTAAGAATCTTTATTATGACGTGAGGATAGTACAGGCAGGTATACATTGTACTTAACATCAATAAGATTGCGTAATATGTTATAAAACTCTCAACTCATCAGGCTAAACAAATAAACAAGCGAGCAGTCACATGTTGATTAATCGAATGATCGGTTGTAAATTAAAGGAACACTTAATTTCTTCTTCAAAGATGTCATTAAAATTACCAACCGCGATCATAAAGGTTGGCAGTGGTAGAATATGGTTAGATACCGGCAGATAGCAAGCGCCAAACATGACACTTGATGCTATCGAAGTTAACTACATTTAAGAGTGACATGGCTAATAAATTCCGGCGTTACATACATGCATAAAACTTCCCAGAAGCTTATCATTTAAATATATATGAGCATGTCTAGATATGCAACTGTATGCATGAGAACGCATACATAAAGCAAAACATACAAATCTGCACATACGTACATACATACATACATACATAATACCCTGTTGTTGATGTTGAAATTCCAATGAAGGAACCTTGAATCTAGGTTAGAAACCGGCTCTTTCTCTATTGGCAAGAAATCTTGAAATAAAACTGAACAATGACATACATACATACATACATGCATGTAAAACTTTTTAGTATTTAAGTATATATATGCGTATGTCTAGACATGCAGTTATATGTGAGCCCACGGGCATATGGCTTAGTGGTTAAGAGCTCGGGCTACTAACCTCAAGATACCGAGTTCGATTTCAGGCAATGACCTGAATAATAATAATAATAATAATAATAATAATAATAATAATAATAATAATAATAATAATAATAATAACATCGAAAAATACCTTAGGAATGAAATCCCAGGTTCGAAATTTCCCCAAGGCAACTGACGAAGGCTGGAGGGTATATCAGCCGAAATGCTGGAGGATATATCAGGTTATACATAACAACAAACAAGATGAGGACAAATATCCGTCAATTGTAAATAATGTAAATAATGTAAATAATTCCTCATCTCTTAAATATGGAACTGAAATGAAAATGACTAAACATTTAGTTTGTATGGATACCTATACAAATGGCCTAACTTTACAAATACCGAACTGATGATGGTGATTATGATGATGATGATGATGATGATGATGATGATGATGATGAGAGTGATGATGATGATGATCAGAGTGATGATGATGATGAGATGCAGGAGAAGGAGGAGTGTGATGAAGGTTTGATTCATGGTTCCGGGTTCAGTCCCACTGGCAATTTGGTCAAGTGTCTTCAACAATTATCTGGGGAAAACCAAAGCTTTGCGAGTGAATTTGATTGAGAGAAACTGAAAGAAGCTCATCGTGTGTGTGTGTGTGTGTGTGTGTGTGTGTCCTCCTACCACTGCTTGACAACTGGTGTTAGTATGTTTATGTCTCCGTAATGAAAATGGCAAAGTTCATATAGGAGCCAATACAAATGACCTAACTTTACAAACAGCGAACTGATGATGATGATGATGATCAAAGTAATGATGATGAGGAGGAGGAGGAGGGGCAGCAGGATGAAAAGGGGTGATGAAGGTTTGATTTCCAGTTACATGGTTCCGGGTTCAGTCCCACTGCGTGGCAACTTGGTCAAGTGTCTTCTACAATAGGCTCGGGAAAAACCAAAACTTTGTGAGTGAATTTGCTAGAAAGAAACTAAGAGAAGCCCATTGTATGCGTGTATGTGTGTGCGTGTGTGTGTGTGTGTGTGTGTGTGTGTGTGTGTGTGTGTGTGTGTGTGTGCGTCCTACCACTGTTTGACAACCGGTGTTGGTGTATTTACGTCTCCGAAATGTAAACGGCAAAACTATGCAAATGGCCTAACTTTACAAACAGCGAACTGATGATGATGATAATGAGGAGGAGGAGCAGGAGGAAGAAGAGGAGCAGGAGGAGATGGAGTGATGAAGGTTTGATGGCCAGCCACATGGTTTCTGGATCAATCCTACAGCGTGTCAACTTGGTCACGCGTCTTCTACAATAGGCTCGGGAAAAACCAAGGCTTTGTGAATGAATTTCCTAGACAGAAACTAAAAGAAGCTCATCGTATGCATGTATGTGTGTGCGTGTGTGTGTGTGTGTGTGTATTTCTGTCCCCTACCATTGCTTGACAGCCAATGTTGGTGTGTTTATGTCTCCGTAATGAAAACGGCAAAACATTAAGTTTACATAGATGCCAATACAAATGGCCGAACTTTACAAACACCGAACTGATGGCCGTTTAAAATCTTGAAGGTTTTTCTGCCGCAAGCTGTATAATTACATTATGTGTGATTGCTCATCGTTCGTGCTTGAGTGTCTTTGTGTATCTGTCTTCATGCGTTTGCCATTAGATATAAATAAAAGATAATTAACAAAAATTACGTACATAAAACAGATGTAAAAGTTGGATAAACAACTTTTATGTAAAACTAAACAAAATAATACAGTTTATATAGTGTTACATGAGAAAGAGGGAGAGGGAGAGAGAGGGGGGATAGAGAGAGACCTTGTCCATTTTATTCAATCGCCGTCGCCATTAAGATGGCGGGCGGAAAGGACAGAGGATATTTTGTAAGGCGAAACCAATTGCTGACTTCATCCGTTACCACAACATTCCAGCATCGAGAAGTAGAAAAGGAAAGAAAAGGATAAAGGGAAAAAATACGGTAATGAAAATGAAGAGGATAAGGAGGAAGAAAGAGGACCTATATCAACAGCAACAACAACATACAAAAAAACCTAGTTAATTAGGGTAATAGACACCCTTGTTTCTTACGTCATTTCTCTTCTTTCTCCCTTCCCTTTTTCTTTCTTTCTTTCTGTTTTTCTTCCTTTCTTGGTTGCAATACATACAAACATATAGGCACGCATGCACACATACCTCCCCCCTACACACATATTATATATGATGTTTTCACAAAAATCTTATCCTCTTTGTGATTTAATTAGTCATACATCAATAGTAGAGAGTCTATATAAGATATGAACTTATATATATATATATATATATATATATATATATATATATATAGAGAGAGAGAGAGAGATGTATGTATGTATGTATATATATCTATATCTATGTCTATATATATACACACACACACATATGCATGTGTATATACAAATGTATTTTTGTATATACAAACACACACACATATATAGTATTTGCAGTAGCAACACATATAATATTATCTGTAGTAGTGGTAGTAGTAATATTAGCAGCAGCAGTAATAGTAGTAGTTGTAGTAGTAATGGATGCCAATAGACAACGAGCTATTGACGTGAGGGATCAGGTGAATTAGTTCGAACGGTTTCCCACCCGTTCCACCGAATTAAAATTCGACTTACGTCATCGGTACCGCCTGCTTTTGTTCATTTTTTCTGCATTTCTCGATTTAGTTAGACGAGGAAGGGTGGCGGTGGGGCGGGGTCTGGTCTGTCCCGCAGATTGAAGCGATTTGTGCCCTTGATGTCTCTCCTGGAATTATGTAACTCGTTGTTTAAAAGAAAGACATAGATTAGGCTTACCAAGTGTACTGCTCCTCTCGCTGAGCAGACCCGACAAACGCCAAGGGTTTAGTCCAGCGCGCGCACAGACAGACACACACATACATACTGTGAAACATACTTATATACGACGTGGATAAGTTTTCTCATACATTTCTGCACACAAACTTAGATTTACGTCATATTTTCCCGTTATTCAACGTTAATAAAGTCAGTCTATATTATATATCCCTTTCTGTTGATGATCGGAGGCTCGAAACGTCAAAGACTTCTTCCATTTTTCTTAAGCGTGAAACTAATACATCTTCTTTGTTGTTTCCTCACCTGTCGTTGTCTTTTGCTTTTCGTATCGTTTTGAACCTTATCATAATATATATTGTACGTTTTATCTATTCACAGTACGATTTTATATGCGAAACTTGGTAGCAGGCAATGAGTAAAGGGACGCTTTATGAACATACAAACACACAAATACAAGCAATTTGTCTTACTTCATTTTATGTTAAGGTAATAAATATTATTGTTGTATTTCGGGACGGTCATTTTATTTTGACAAATAAACACACACACTAAATTTTCGTTCTTCACTCGTTTATTACTGTTCTTATTTTAATTCATGTCCATTATGCGGGAATCTTTCGTCACACATCTGTGACCTCTTCAGCGACACTTTCCGTTCTTGTGTGTGCTCCTGCTCCGTTTTGTCCATTCTGTTTCAACACACGTTTTCACATCAGGAATCTTACATAAACGTAATAAATATCATTCTTATGAAAATTAGTATTCGTTTCATCATTGCCAGATTGAGCGAATGAGATTTAATGCTGTGGATGACGTCAAATTCATTTACTTTTTAAATGTATTTAAATTTCATATTGATGGTTTATACACCCAAACTGGTTGTAAATATGCACATCTATATAAGCATGTACATATACAGCGACAGAGAGCGAGAGAGAGAGAGAGAGAGAGAGAGAGAGAGAGGAGGGGGAGAAAAGAGCAAAGGAGAGGGAGAGAGGAGCTGTAGAGAACTAACTTCTCTCATTTACATTTGTTTTTCTATGGATTTTAAGGCGGCAGTATATGACTAAAGGGTGATTAGGCATTACTATACATAAATGCCTCACGCTAGGAAGGACTCATGAACTCAAAATTGCTATAAAAAACACATAATCAACACATAGTAAACCATATTATGGTAGTTTTGACTTTTAGAGTCCCTCCTAGCGTGGGGCATTTATGCATAGCAATGCCCTTAATATAAATAAATAAATATATTTATAGGGAATAATTAATAAATTTTTCACTTATGAGGTTTTTTCACGCTAACTACTTGAAAAATTCTTATAAAGATTTTATCCTATATTTGAATTATATATATATATATATATATATATATATATATATATATATATCCAACGGTCTTTCAGTTTCCGTCTACCAAATCCACTCACAAAGCCTTGGTTGACCCGAGGCTATAGTTGAAGACACCTGCCCAAGGTGCCACGCAGTGGGACTGAACCCGTAACCATGTGGTAGGGAGGAAAGTGTCTTACCACACAGCCACTCCTGCGCCTGTATATATTCATATACGTACATGTACACATGTATGTATGTATGTATGTATGTATGCACGTGGGTGTGTGTGTGTCTGTCGGTATGTATGTATGTGTGTGTGTATGAACGTGTGTATGCATATGTTTGTGTGCTTGTGTTGGTAATTATATGAGTATATAATGTGAATGTGTTAGCACAAGTGTATATCTTTATGCATTCGTAAATGAGATTGCATAATGCACTTGTTTTCTTTTGAAGAGAATAAGGAATTTATTGTTCGTTAACACGCCTGGTCGCAGAGATATGCAGGTGGTCGGTGTGAAATTGGAGAGACGCTAATCCCTCGAAGCATTATCTCCCATTCAGTGATAATATAAATACTGGAGGGTTTCTATACAGATTTGATGTGGTGTGACATTTGCATTTTAAAAAAATATAGAAGAAAATAAATATTCAAAATAAATAATGATGATGATGATGATAATGATAATAATAATGATAATAATAATGATAATAATAAACGTATAAGAAACTGGGTGAAGTATACATGTAAAAATACGTGTTTAGTGTACAAAGATGTTTTAGTGAGATTAAAATGAACTCTAAGCTGGAGTCCAGAACAATATGTTATTACGAAGAATGCGTGGGAGGAAAGAATACTGTGTAAACCTGGAAGAACCGGTAGAGTGACTAAATGAACGTTCTGTGGTTATATGTTATGACTCTCTGCATTTTGAGTTCGAATTCCACCAAAATCAACTTTGCCACCATCTTTTTTTTTTTTTTTTTCGGGGTTTGATGAATAAAGTGCCAGAACGAGATTCCAGGGTGGTTCATTTGTTGAGTCGGTGGAGCATCTTTGCATTATGAGTTCAAATATCGCCTGATCAATAAAGTGTCGCTCCGTTAGAATCAATGTTTTGTGGCATTCACAGTTCAAATCCTGGTTTGGTTTTCAGTTGGTTAGTAAAGTGCTAGTTCAAAGCAGTTGATTGGTGGAGTCGATAGAACATCGGAATGAATGTATTGCAGTATTATGGTTATCCGCATTCTGGGTTCAAATCTCGTCTTTCATATTTTGTTTTGCTTTATTGTTATTACAGAGATTTGATAAATATGTTGCCAAACCATAATGATAAATAGGCGAACTTGTTTGAGCGAATATCGGAAAGGTGCCTTGTTCTATTTTCGCCAAGTTCTTCCTGATTTTGAGTTCAAAGCTGAAACTATAATATATATATATATATATATAAATTAAAAACGTAAAAATAAAAACAAAACACAAAGGATTCCGCGGTACACGTGTTTCAAGCTTTATAGTCGTTGCATCATTATATTGGTATATAATTGATAGACAGGATGGTATAAAGCTATCTTCAGGCGCAAATATATTCTTTCCTTAGTATTATATCACAAAGAAGAAGTCACCAAGAACAAAGTAAAAGAGGGAGAAACATGAGAGATAAGAGGTGAGAGTCCACATGGTATTGTCTTCTTTGTGATATAATACTTGGGAAAGAATATATTTGCGCCTGAAGATAGCTTTATACCATCCTGTCTATCAACTATATACCAATATAATGATGCAACGACTATAAAGCTTGAAACACGTGTACCGCGGAATCCTTTGTGTTTTGTTTTTATTTTTACGTTTTTAATTTATCCTTTCACCCGGGCCACGATCTGGCATACACAGGTACTTATAATTATCAAGTATTACCTCTAACATTTATATATATATATATATATATATAAATATATATATATATATATATATATAGGGGTATAATTTTTTATTTAAAGATAATAACATTAAATAAAAATTATCCCACCTAATAAAGCCATCTCCACTCAGTTTTTCTAATATAGTATACCGTACCAAGAACTGTTTTTTTTGTTTTTTTTTTCTACTATATATATATATATATATATATATATATATATATATATATATATATATATATGAAAATTAGAATTATAAGCCTTCACTCTAATGTTGGCCAAACAACTATAATCAATATGTGATGAAGGCTTATGTTTGTATTTTGAAAATTTTCGTTCGCCGCTTTTTTTATTAATTTACACAGAATTCGCACTTCATTGGATATATATATGCGTGTACGTGCGTTTATACGCGCGCGTGTGGTGTGTGTTGCGTGTGTATGTGTGTGTGTGCGCGTGTGTGTGTGTGTGTGCGTTTATAAAAAATAACGGTAGGCTAAGTGTGACAAATTACATCTCGCAAATTACAAACGTAATTACTCTCGTTTACTCTTTTACTGGTTTCAGTCATTTGACTGCGGCCATGCTGGAGCACTGCCTTTAATCGAGAAAATCGACCCCAGGACTTATTCTTTGTAAGCCTAGTACTTATTCTATCGGTCTCTTTTTGCCGAACCGCTATGTTACGGGGACGTAAACACACCAGCATCTGTTCGATGGGGCTGGGACAAACACAGACACACAAACACACATACATATCTATCTATCTATCTATCTATATATATATATATACATATATATATATATATACATATCTACGACGGGCTTCTTTCAGTTTCCGTCTACCAAATCCACTCACAAGGCTTTGTTCGGCCCGAGGCTATAGTAGAAGACACTCGCCCAAGGTGCCACGCAGTGGGACAGAACCCGGAACCATGTTGTTGGCAAGCAAGCTACTTACCACACAGCCACTCCTGCGCCTAATTAAAAAGATTATTAAAATTTCAAAAATAATTATGACATTTGACCCACAACATATGCGTATTTGCGTTTGTGCGAATGTGTATGTGTTTGCGCGCGAGTGTGTATAGATACAGAACGATAGATAATCGAGTAGTGCAAAGAAAACATTACAACGTGATTGGGCACGTTAGAAATTTTCCTGTAAGTTCAAATTACATACACTACAACTATTAGTTTCACCTTTTACGCATCAAGGGTTGAAACCGCTAACGCCTAAAAATTATATATTTTTATCAACATAACTAATGCTATGGTAATATTATTTATCTCGTATGTAAATACCAAAAGCCGCTAATGTCAAGAAGTTTTATATTGTTAACATACTTATTTAACGATTATATAAATTTATCTCGTATATAAATACCGATTCTATGTAATTTCAACTGAAAATAGGTTTATATGTATGTACGTGTGTTTGATTCTGTGTGTGTGTGTGTGTGTGTGTGCGAAAACAAGCATAATGCAAACTAGAATTTGATGCTAGCTTGTAGAATACAATAAACTTGTGTTTATTATCAACTGCTTGTTACGGTATACTGTAATAATAAACAACGGTTGTATGTGTGCGAGCATGTGTATACACACACACATACACACGCAAACACACACACATACACAGGCACACACACATACGTACGCACACACACACACACACACACACACACACACACTCACACACACGTATGTGTCTTCGAATTTTCCGCCAGTTAAGCCATCGTCACCAGTCCGACGACGGCTTAGCTAACTGGAACTTCGAGGTCACTGTCAATTATATTCTTCGTTAAAAATAATAAATTCATACCCTACAAAAGTATAGAGGAACCCATCAGATTAACGTGAAATTGTTGATTTTTTTTTTAATTTTATTTTTTTATTTATAAGTGAAGATGAGGCGGTGAGCTGGCAGAAACGTTAGCACGTCGGATGAAATGCTTAGCGGTATTTCGTCTGTCTTTACGTTCTGAGATCAAATTCCGCCGAGGTCGACTTTGCTTTTCATCCTTTCGGGGCCGATAAATTAAGTACCAGTTACGCACCGGGGTCGATATAATCGACTTAATCCCTTTGTCTGTCCTTGTTTGTCCCCTCTATGTTTAGCCCCTTGTGGGCAATAAAGAAATGAGAATCGTTAGCACGACGGACAAAATGCTTAGCGGCATTTCGCCTGCTGCTACGTTCTGAGTTCAAATTCCGCCGAGGTTGACTTTGATTTCAAGTTTCGGGCTCGATAAATTAAGTACCAGTTGCGTACTGGGGATGATGTGATCAACTATCCCCCTCCCTACAAAATCCAAGCATTGTGTTTATAGTGGAAAGGATTTATAAGTGAACATAAGGCGGTGAGCTGGCAGAATCGTTACCATACCAGACATTGCATCAGTCTTTATTTTCTTAGTTCGAATCTCGCCGAGGCCGGCTTTGCCTAATAACATTTCGGGCTCGATAAAATAAGTACCAGTTGAATACTGGAGTCGATATAATCGACTTACCCGCGCCCCCGATATCAGGCAATGTGTGTTATTTCGAAATTATCCCTAATTGTGGTGTGGAGTTTTGACTGCTCCTTCTAGCAGATTAGATGTCCTATTATGGACATCTCTGATGTATTTAAATGAATAATATATAGTCTATTGACTAATTTTTTCTTTTCGCTAGACCACTGGTAGCAAATGGAATTTCTAAAATTTTTTTTGCTATCCTCAGATTTATTAATATATATATATATATATATATATATATATATATATATATATATATATATATATATATATATATATATATATATATATATATATATATACATATATACATGCATATGTATATGCGTGTTTGTATGTATACATATATATAACGTCATTCTATGGTATTGTGATACGCACACATGCCTGTGTGAATGTATAATGTATGTATGAATGCATGTATTATGTATGTATGCATGCATGCATGTATGTATGTATGTATGTATGTATGTATTGAAATTAATGTAACAAGTTCTAAACAAGCCTGGTCATTGCTACGCCAGACTGTATATATTTCCTATAACAAAGTGCTTTTGGCAATGTTTGGGCTTATCAAACGATACTGTTATAAAATATACGTTTTTGGTAAACAATGTGAAATCAGATGCAAACAGTTTGAGGAGACAGCTTGCTTGATACTGTTAACGCTGTTTGTTAGTTTTGAAATATTATGCCAGGCTAGAACTGTGGTTGTTTGCTTCGAGAGCTAGGGTTTATGATTTGTGTGGCTGCTAGGGTTAGAATGGTGTGCATTCGAGATAATAGTGAAACAGAGAAGTATTCTCTTTGGCAGGCCAAGTCTGGAACCTTGTTTAGATTCTGGGATAACATTCAAACCCTTGAGAAACTAAAAGAAGTAGAGATAAATTAAAGAATTTATAAAAAGGCAAAAAAGAAACAGTTTTTCTCTCTTCTTCTTTTTTCTTCGATGCTGTTTCGCATTCTCTTTCTCTTTTCAATTTGCGGAATCTTATATGAAACAGAATTCCATATCCGTGTTTTGCAAAAACTATTTCAGGAATTAAAGTGGACGTGAATTGCTGGTGGCGGCAGACTAATTGGAATATAATTATCAAAGTCACGACTTTATCTCTCTCTTTTCCTCTCTGTCTGTCTCTTTCGCTCTCTTTCTCTTTGTCTCCGTCTATCTGTCTGTCTGTCTGTTTCTCCCTCTTTCTCTTTCTTGTTCTCTCCCTCTGTGTGTGTGAGTGGCTGTATGGAAAGAAGCTTGCTTCCGAAACCACATGGTTCCGGGTTCAGTGTCACTGCGTGACACCTTGGACAAGTGTCTTCTGCTATAACCTCAGGCCGACTAAAGACTTGTGAGTAGATTTGATGGACGGAAACTGCAAGTAGCTCGTCGTATGTGTGTGTGTGTGTGTGTGTGTGTGTGTGTGTGTGTGTGTGCGTGGGTGTGTGCGCACGTGCGTGTGTGTGCGTGCGTGTGTATGTTATGTGTGTGTATGTGGTTCTCCCACACAACTACTTGAGAACCGGTGTTGGTGTCTTTATGTTCCCTCAGCTTAGCGGTTCCGTAAAAGGGTCGGATAGTATAAATGTCAGTATTTAAAAGAATGTACTGGCGTCGATTCCTTCGATTAAAATCCTTCAAAGCGGTGCCCCAGCCTGGCCGCAGTCTAATGGCTGAAATAGATAAAAGATAAGAAATATGAATATATAATCATATATATATATATATATAGAGAGAGAGAGAGAGAGAGAGGGAGAGAGAGGGAGAGAGAGAGAGATGAATAGATAGAAAGTTAGATAGATAGATAGATAGATAGATAGATAGATAGATAGATAGATAGATAGACGGACGGCGGCGAGCTGGCAGAAACGTTAGCACGCCGGGCGAAATGCTTAGCAGTATTTCGTCTGCCGTTACGTTCTGCGTTCAAATTCCGCCGAGGTCGACTTTGCCTTTCATCCTTTGGGGGTCGATAAATTAAGTACCTACGCACAGGGGTCGATGTAATCGACTTAATCCCTTTGTCTGTCCTTGTTTGTCCCCTCTATGTTTAGCCCCTTAGATAGACAGATATATATGGCTGGTATTAATAATCAGCAAAGGCTGCAGAGTACTTCAATCGGCTGAGGTTTCGTGCGTTGATAACTTCTGCTGATTTTTAATAAAAAAATGTATGCGAGTATACTCATGTTTTGAGATTAATTTTTCCAGTTTGTTCTAAAAAACCTATATATTTATGAACGAGTATC
>NC_142935.1:8636677-8641677 GCF_046866305.1 Octopus bimaculoides | reverse complement strand
CATACACACACACGTGTATATATATATATATATATATATATACATGCATAACACACACACATACACACACACGTGTATATATATATATATATATATATATATATATATATATATAAATATATATTTATATTATACACATATACGCATGCGCGCGCATATATATATAATTTTTTATTTTTTTGTTTTAGTCTTTTGAGTGAGGCTTTAAGGGTCTTTTTTAGTTGAACAAATCCACCCAAGGACTTATTCTATCGGTCTCTTTTGCTGAACCGCTATTGTACAGGGACATAAACACATGAACGTCGGTTATCAAGCGACCGTGAGAGTTCAAACGCACACACATATACGACCGACGGGATTCTTTCAGTTTCTCTCTACCAAATCCACTCATAAGGCTTTGGTCAACCCGAGGCTATAATAGAAAACACTCGTTCAAGTTGCCACGCAGTGGGACTGAACCCAGAACCATGTGGTTGGGAAGCAAGCTGTCTCGGCCTGGGAATTTCATTACAGATGCAGTCCTCGCAACCACTTTCGCTTTGATTTAACAGCTTAGAAGTTCAGCTAATCGAACAACTAAGTGAATAGTCACCATGGAATCCGACAACCAATTCTTCATGTCATTCCTCAATGTACAACAAATTAGACCTTAATAACCATGGGATGAACGTCTATATTAAGGTCTAGCTCAGGGGTTCTCAGCCAGTTTTTTTTTTATCTATGAACCCCTTTGATTGGTGAAACCCCATAGCCATCCAGTGTTTAAAAACTAGTTTTATAGAAACTTCTTTCAAAATCCCTATTTTGTTTTGCACACATTAACTTATGAAGATTGAACTATGTAAAACGTTAGAGAAAGAAACTTAACTGCTTCTTACAATACATACCAATACATACATCGAAAGCAGGGGTTCGCAACCATTTTTTTAAATCTAAGGACCCCTTTGATTACTATCTTATTCTAGTAGACCCCAAAGCCATTTGATGTCTATAAACTAGTTTTATAGAAACTCCTTTCAAAATTCCTGTTTTCTCTTCCACACATTTTGTAGGTTGAACTAAGTAAAATATTAAGAGAAAGAAACCTGTTTCTTGTGATACATACCAACGCACACATCTAAATCAAGGTTTTTTTCAAGGACTCTTATTGTGAATCTCAAATTTACTATTTTGTTGCGTCCTCCCCACCCGCCACAAAAAAAATCTGATATGGACCCTCAGGGGCCATACGGGCCCCGGTTGAGAACCACTGGTCTATTTAATTAAGGCGATCTCATATTAGACAACAACAATAGCAATATATATATATATATATGTACATATATATATATATATATATATATATATATATATATATATATATATATATATGTACACACACACACACACACACACACACACACACACACACATATATATATATATATATATATATATATATATATATATATATATATATATATATATATATATATATATATATATATATATATATAAAAGGATAAAGAGAGCAATGGTAAGGTTGGAAATATATTTTATGGATAGTCTTACAGCTGTTTCTGGGAAGATCCAGTACTTCCCTTCATCGGAGACAGAAATAGTAAAGGAATCGATTATTACATCCATAGGCGGAGAGTTTTAGTATGAAATGATAGTGAGTGTGATGTGCTGAAAAAAGAAAGAAAGAGAGAACAGTACTTGGAGTGTAGTTTCATTCCAGTAGTAAGTATCCGTGTAAAGTAATCCTTGTGGGTATATATGTGTGTATATATATATATATATATATATATATATATATATATATATATATATATATATATATATATATATATACGATAGGAAGTTTGATTTTCCGTCTGCTAAATTCACTCCGAATGCATTGGTAGGCCCGGGGCCTTAGTAGAAATCACTTGCCTGTGATGCCGCTCGGTGGGATTGAACACGGGACAACGTAGTAGCAAAGCGAGTTGTTAACCACACAGTCATGCATGAGCAAATTTTTTTTTTCTGTTTTTAAGAATTATTTCTATTTTTATTTTTTGTAAGCGGCTTTAGAATCTTGTGATAATTGCTGTACTTAAATCTCACAGAATCCCAGCTAGTCTCCTCAGAGACACCGATTCCATCAAACTGTTAGAAAAAACAGACATATGAGCCAAAAATGAAAATAAAACGGCTATAAACTTCTATGGTGGGCTAGGTACGGCTGGATTAGATTGGGCTGGGTTGGTTTCGTTTGGACTTTCTTACACAGCAGTTATTTTCAAACATATTAAACAGCCACGACTTCTTTCTTTCTTGTATACAGACAAAAATATAGACAGCCAAGATACAGGAGGTAAAAGGGATGCCCGCAGCTACGACAGCGTTTGAACCCATTTCCCTTGCTTACATTACGACATGCTGGCATTAAAAAACAAAAAGGTAGTTGAAAATTGTAGATGAGAAGACAAAATATTTATGCTAGATCATAACTAGTAACAAAATGGCGGCGTTGAGGACAAAACACCATCACCAACACCCACACCACCACTGTCCCCAACTACCTCGTCGACATTTTAAGATGTGAAGCGTATATATTGCCTTTAAGTACATACATACATACATACACACACATATACACACATATATATATATAGATATTATATTATATCATGTGTGTGTATCTACACAGTTAAATGCTACCATATATAGACGTATATATTTATATATGTGTATATATATATATTTATGTATGTATATATATATGTATATATATATATATTTATATCTGTATATATATATATATATATATATATATATATTTACATATGTGCGTATACGTATATATATATATATATATATATATATATATATATATGTGTGTGTGTGTGTGTGTGTGTGTACATATATATATATATATATATATATATATATATATATATATATATATATATATATACACACACACGCACACATATTTAGATGCAATCATATATATGTATCCGTACATAAATACACATACATTTGCATGTATATAAATGCGAACATACTTTATGTATACGCATATACATTTGCGCGTAATACACATGTATGTATACGTACTCATATATACATACGCACATGCGTTCATATAAGAGCATATACATGTGTATATTCATATATGTAGTCTCTTCTTTCTAATACAATGTCTTCAACAACAGAAAATATACGATGTTTATTATTTTTGATCTCAAAAATATTTTTATTGTCGCTGTTGGGCTTTCGAACCCATGCTGTCGGGAAAGCGCCTTTCTGTTAGACAACAGCAGCAGGAAGAAGAAGAAGAAGAAGAAGAAGAAGAAGAAGAAGAAGAAGAAGAAGAAGAAGAAGAAGAAGAAGAAGAAGAAGAAGAAGAAGAAGAAGAGCAACAACGACATCGGTAATAATAATAATAATAATAATAATAATAATAATAATAATAATAATAATGATAATAATAATATAGATAAGCCCGTTATTTTGTCGACACGCTCCAGACTGGATGTGCTCAATATTTAATTCATAAATAATAGTTTTTTAAGCGCCGCCACGAGTCGAGAGGAACGTGGGAGTCATACGACGTATATTTACAGTGCAAAGTGAAACTTTGGTCTTCATGGTGCTCTTCTCAACAGGACAACGTTATCAATGAGGAAACTTTACACTGGAATGAGTTCAAAAAATTACAAAACGAAAACAATAAATAAATAAATAAAATAACGGTTTCTTTTACTCTCTGGAGAATCATTCCCGCCAAAAGCTCTTGTTTAAAACAGTGATTTATCTTTGATTTCCTTAAATGCTATGCTTCTGCTATTGTTTAACCCCAGGTAATTCTTACTAAAACACCTATAAATGTTCAAAAACGTTCCAGTTATGACCATCCAGTCTTTTATTTAATTATGGTGCATACTGGGTACCATTATTAAATATTCTAATTGTTTGGTTTAAGATGCCAGTCTATGTAACATATTTTCTGGTGTATAAGGCGCGTCCCTCTTTTACAAACATATTTTGATAAGTAACAAATTCAATATGTTTCATTATATGCCCATTGAAAGATATTTTAAAGTGGATTTGTTGAAGAAATGTATGATTCTGTGCGTGAAAAACATTGATATTGTCATAGTATGCTGCAATAAAGTAACATTAAATACATAATAAATTACGTTATGGGAGTACTGTAGCTTTGTCTTCTTTCAGATCAACTGTATTGCTGTTTATATTTTGCCCAAGAGGATTGCCATACAGGATATAAAACTTGTAGCTCTGGTTATGATCTTTTATGCACGATGTGAATTGCCAATATATAGAATCCGTTAACTAAATATTCAATGCATTGCACTTGTTTGTGCGAAAGCTGTTGCTATTTTATATATTGTAGCAGCAAGATTTGATTGATACGCCACAACCAGACGCTTCCCACTTCTGATTACCAGTAAAATCAAACTCAAAGTGGTGAGGGAATACCTGTTTTTAAATGTGAGGTACCAGTTATATTTTAAATGCAACAAGTATAGTACAGCATTAGAAGTAGAACAATATTTTAATACATTGAAAATTATAAAGATGCGTGTTATACGCCGGCAAAATTTATTTATTGAGTTAGAGTCAGAAAGAAATGGTAAAGCATCAGAGCAGATAAATTCCTAATACGAAAATTTTGCTGCGACACTTCTATGAAAAAACAAAAACAACCCCTCTTATGATTCGTTTATAACCGATAGCAAGACATCAACAGATGTAAACAAATTCCAAGATGCATCAAGAACCATTTCGTGGTTCACCCCTCTGCTAAAATTCGAAGCAGCCTTTTCCTAAGATCCATTGCCGGCGTATAAGACGCAGTTTTTATAATCTTGAATGTATCAAAATATTTTACAGCGTCTTGAAAATTACAAGCTTCTATGGAAAATATTCTTTTCTACTCTAGGCACAAGGCCCGAAATTTTGGGGGAGGGGCCAGTCTAATGATCGACCCCAGTACGCAACTGGTACTT
>NC_142935.1:8629177-8631677 GCF_046866305.1 Octopus bimaculoides | reverse complement strand
CGGGTCCTATATGCGACTTTGGGCCCCCCATAAGTTTTAATGCACCGAAAACTTCTCTTTTTCTTGCGCTGCTGAAATTGAGATGAGTCTAGTATGTCTGTGCGTCTTTGATGCCATCAAATACTATACATCAACCATGTGCTGAAAATGAATAGAAGGCAATAGCTGGCGAATCGGGAGTGAACGTCTGAGAGAAGGACACAATCTGTTTCGGAAGAAGTCCAAAACTACCCCTCGAAAGACAGAGAAGAAGAGAGAGGAAGAGAGAAAAGAGGAGAGAGAGAAGAGGAGAGAGGGAAGAGGAGAGAGAGAAGAAGAGAGAGAGAAGAGGAGAGAGAGAGAGCGAAGGAGTGAGTGAGAAAGATAGATAGATAGATACATATATAGAGAGAAAGAGAGGAGATAGAGTAACACGGTATAGAACAGGCCCATACTGCATTCTAAGTAAAGTTGCTCGGAAAACTTAGAATTGTAGGTACACAGAGTCTTTCTTGTCTATGACGACGTTGGTTCAAATTCAATCTGAGCTAATAGTAAGGACGACAGTGAAACGAAAGGAAAAAAATATTTCTTATTGAACTGCATTCACATGTTCCAGCGTGATCTAACCAGATCGAACTATTTCTCACATTCAAATCGTATTCACATGTTCGAAGGTGATCTAATCGGATCGATTTCTGGCCAAAAGCGCAAACCTAATGGTTTAACCCTTTTTTTATGACTCTTCATATATATATGTATGTGTGTCTGTGTGTGCGTGCGTGTGTATGTGTGTGTGTGTGTATGCAAGTTTGTATGTATGTATGTATGTGAAGGCGCATGGCTCAGTCGTTAGAACATCAAGCTTACGATCGTGAGGTTGTGAGTTCGAATCCCGGACCGGGCTGCGTGTTGTGTTCTTGAGCAAGACACTTTATTTCCCGTTGCTCCAGTTCACTCAGCTGTAGAAATGAGTTGCGACGTCAGAGGTGCCAAGCTGTATTGGCCCCTTTGCCTTTCCCTTGAATAACACTGGTGGCGTGGAGAGGGGAGGCTGGTATGCATGGGCGACTGCTGGTCTTCCATAAACAACCTTGCCCAGACTTGTACCTGGGAGGGTAACTTTCTAGGTGCAATCCCATGGTCAGTCATGACCGAAGGGGGTCTCAGCATGTATGTCTATATTGCGCATGCACAGCAGAGTTCAAGGTCACTCTGCGTGCTTTAGCGTCGTTACAATGTCAACAGTCCGGATACTAATTGATCAGACCTCGCATGGAAGCTTAGCAGAAAAAAGTATTTAGGCTATAAATCCTACATAAATTCGACTAAAAAACAACAAAATAAAACTTGACTGCTAACGTGGAAACCGATATGTGGTGGCAAACTCTACAAATTTCTGACAACGGTTTAAGAAGTAACACAAGGTGACGAGCTGGCAGAATGGTTAGCACACCGAGCAAAAATGCTGTACGTTCTAAGTTCAATTTCCAACCTTGCCGTTCATCCTTTCGAGATCGATAAATTAAGACCTAGTCAAGCACAGGGGTTAATGAAATCGACTAGCCCCCTCCCACCAAATTTGTGCCTATGGTAGAAAGAATATAGTAACATAGAAAGCAAATCTATTTCCTATCCTGAAGATGTGTCTGTGAAGGTCGGGCAGTGTCAAATATGGATCTAGGGATTTTAATGTGGCAGACGAACATCAAGAAGTTCATACGAAAATGTAAAAATAAGGTACTGGAACACGGTCGTAAATTTAATGAAAAGAATATAAATGTCAAGCACTGATGCCAATATTTGTGACATCACAAGATATGAGAGTTTCAGCAACGTGAAAGACGATTCTGTACAAAATGGCTGATCATTAGTAAAGAAAGACACACAAAAAAGAAAGAAGAAAGCAAAGGACCACTGATGAGGTCACAGATGTGTGACGAAAGAACTCTGGCCGAAATACAATTAATATAAAATAAAGCTGAAGCAAGTGAACACCAAATATATAGTGTGTGTGTTTTTATTGGCTGAATTGGCAGCATGGCCATCCCTAAATATAACAATATCTGTTTCAACACACCAATTTACATCAAGAATCTTGCAAAACGAATATATATATGTATATGTGTGTGTGTGTATTTAACCCCTTCGTGCGTAAAGCTCACCGAGCAATAACAGGAGGGGAATCGCCGCTGCACAGGGCGTTTTACCGCAAAATATATAAGATATTTATCAAAATCTTCACACTTCCGAATATACGTATATAAGAAAATAACAAAAACCGCACGACGCACGCAAGCACACTTACACCACATATTCCAGTATAAAGTATTATTATTATTATTATTATTATTATTATTATTATTATTATTATTATTATTATTATTATTACTGTTGTTATTATTATTATTACCCTTGAAAGAGGTATCGGTGCATTTAATAAGCAATTTGATGATTAACTTAACTCCAAAGCAAACAGCCATACTTGTGTTACTCCTACACGTAACGGTGGGAATCTGCT
>NC_142935.1:8601677-8624177 GCF_046866305.1 Octopus bimaculoides | reverse complement strand
GCGCCCATATATAGAAAGATAGATAATTAGATAAATAGATAGATAATCGATAGATACATACATGTATAAGTAATTAGATAGATAGATAGATAGATAGATAGATAGATAGATAGATCGATGGATCGATAGATAAGCAAAGGTAAACGGTCGGTAATGTTGTATAAGTGCTGCAAAAGCGATTAATTCGTGAAATAAATAGAAGAGGAAGAGAGAGAGAAAGATGTGACGATGACAATATAAAGACATAAAGACATAGATAAAGGTGGGGTGGTGGCGGAGGTAATACGTGTAGAGCGCAAAATCATCACTGGCGGGAAGGGGAGGGGGTTAGTGTGAGGGCATTGACAGAAGATACTAACAGAGCAATAACAGTAGGAGGGGCGGTAGGAGGAGAAGTTAGAGTCCGGAAGGGGAGGAGAGGCGAGAAGGGAGGGAGGGGGTGGTATCACGGTGGAGGTGTAAGTGAAGCGATTAAATAGTTAAGTAGTGTGGGAAATAGTGATGTCTTCTTTGTAGAAGAACCGTAAGGAGTCGCAGGAGGAGGGGAGTGGGAGAGGGATGTGTAGTTGTTAGTGACGGGAGATGGAAAAGGGGGAGGAGAAGCAGGAGGAGGAGGAGCTTTTGTTGTTTTTTTTCTAATCTGTTCCGTCCGATATGAATTACGACTATAACTATGTCTGTCTCTTTTAATTGTTCATAGTGGTGGATGTGGTGGTGTTGTTGCTGTTGTTGTTGCTGTTGTTGTTGTTGGTAGTGGTGGTTGCAGTGGTAGGTGTGATGGAGGTGGTGCTGCCGTCGGTGGCGTCGGTGAAGTTGAAGTCGGATGAGATGAAGAAGAGGTACGAGAGACATAGAAACTGTGCACGCACTCAGACACACACATATACACACAAACATATATATACATATATATATATAGTTATCGCCAAGCTATTAATTTCCAGTACCGCTGCCGTAGTCTCCTTTAGAGAGACTTAGAAATATTAATAACTCTATATATATATATATATATATACATACATATACATATATATATAAGTATATATATATATGTATATATATATATATGCGTATATATATATATATATATATATATATATATATATATATATATATATATATATATATATATATATATATATATATATATATATATATATATATATATACTGCAATCACTTTTGAAATCCGTGTTGCTTATTATTTGATTTTAATCACCCATCCTTTTGGGATGTGATATTCGGGTGCCTTCGCATAAGTACCATATTCAAGCCTTGAATATATATATATATATATATATATATATATATATTCAAGGCTTGAATATGGTGTATATATATATATATATATATATATATATATATATATTCAAGGCTTGAATATGGTACTTATGCGAAGGCACCCGAATATCACATCCCAAAAGGATGGGTGATTAAAATCAAATAATAAGCAACACGGATTTCAAAAGTGATTGCAGTACGCACGTTTCGTGCTACTTCAATTTATTTAAGTAATGTGAGCATTACCTTAAATGCAATATGAAGAGCAATCTTCAGCTGCACGAAAAAATGTAGAAAAAAAGACATATTACAAATGTGGCAACATATTAAAACCAAGTGGGAGAGAGCAGAGGAAGAATATATAAGTCCATCTTGACATAGCAGGGTCTATCAGGCTAGTAATTGATTCTAGACAAAAGTTTTAACTGTCTCAGAATTCTATTGTTTCTTATCTAGTGGTGATAGCAAAGGGACAATTACTTCTAAAGAGAGGGAAGGTGTAAGCAGTATGCATGGGCAAGGCTATAAAAGTATTAGAATCTAGAGGTTTCACTGGTCATAGTAGTATCAGGTCATTTTATTATATATATATATTTATATATATATATAAATACACATATATACATGCTTGACCGCTAAATCTACGAATTTTATTTTTATTCTCTCTGTGTATTTTCTCTTAATCCTTTCTGTTGAAGCGCGCAGGTTCGAAACGTAAAAGACTTTTTCACTTTCTCGAGCGTCAAACTGGTACACCTGTTTGTTGTTCATTCACCTGTCTTTGTATTTTGTTATTATATAAATTTCAACTATATGTGTGTGTGTGTGTGTGTGTGTGTGTGTGTGTGTGTGTGTGTGTGTGTGTGTGTGTGTGTGTGTGTGTGTGTGTGTGCGTGCGTGTGTGTGTGTGTGTGTGTGTGTGTGTGTGTGTGTGTGTGTGTGTTTAAAAAACTTAAATAATATATAAATATATGCATATATCCGTACATATATGTACATACCTACATCTATATGTATACATACATGCATATATGGCTACAGGACATCACAAAAAACGTTAAACGCAATGAAAAACGAAAAAATAAAGACGAAGACAGAAAACGAACATTTTTCCGAACAACGAAAAAAAAAAACCAGAGAAGCGGGACATGCAACTTCGTCAATGGTCTCTGTTCCATCTACTCTGCGTTTCGAAGGCAAGGACAATACGCAACTTCGTTGGAACAGTCCATCCCGCAAAGAAATTTGCGGAGGGTTAAAGTGTTAACAAGAACAGGACAGTAAGAACAAGACAGAATAGTGAGAACAAACATGCACACATACTCACACATTGTTTTATTGCTTTATTCTTTTACTAATTTCACTCATCTGACTGCGGCCATGCTGCAGCACCGCTTTTAGTCGAACAAATCGAACCCAGGATTAATCGTTGTGAGCCTAGTACTTATTCTATCGGTCTCTTTTGCCGAACCGCAAAGTTACGGGGACGTAAACACACCAACATCGGTTGTCAAGCGATGGTGGGGACGCAGACACACAAATACATACATATATACATATATATATATATATATATATATATATATATATATATATATATATATTTACGGGCTTCTTTCAGTTTCCGTCTACTAAGTTAGCTCATGGCTTTGGTCAGCCCGAAGCTATACAAGAAGACACTTGCTCAACGTGCCAAGTAGTGGGACTGAACCCGGAACTATATGGTTACTTACCACACAGCCACTCATCTTCTCCATCACCAACCCAACCACAACTACCACCACCATCACCACCACCACCACCACAACCACCACCACTATCACACCTCCGCTACCACCACCACTTCAACCACAATTACCGACAATACCACCACCGCCACCACCACCACCACCACCACCACTAACTTCATCATCATCATCATCATCATCATCATCATTATCTTCTTTTTCTCTCTCTCTATCACGAAACGGTTATTTCAATCAGAAACGCCGGGGCACGTATCGAGAAATACTCTCATTATTGTTATCAGTTGGTCATTTATATTCAAAAGATTCCATCTTAATGTGATCACAATAAGTGACTTTCACCCCACCCCTCTCTCTGTCCTCTTCTGTCCCTTTCTCTCTCTCTCTCTCTCTCTTTCTCTATATATGTGTGTGTGTGAATGTGTGTGTATGTGTGAATGCCCTTCCGTTTTTAGAAAGACGTTTCGGTGCGATTTGGTGTCTGCTTATGTCCTAATCGTTCCGTGTGGTATCATAGGATCTTTGTCATGCCAATATGAAACACACGCACCGGTTCTACTTCACTTCCCTGACTATAATAAACCAAACCTTTAAGCAATTATACTAATCGATCGTTTGATTAACCGTTCGATCAATTAAGCAACCTCGCAACAAGGCTCGTCAGAGATTTCGTTAGGGCTACATGTCGCTGATGAGATCATGAATGTCAACGAAGGGACCCTAGCTGATTGATCCACTGATTGACTGATGATCGATTAATCAAAGAATCAATCTGTTAATTGTTTAAATTGTTAACTAATTTGGTTACTGTTTAGTATCGGCGTATTGGTGTGCCTGCAGTTATTCAACATCTGAAGATGAAGAAAGAAAAGGAAGAAGTAAAAAGGAAGAAAAAGATGATGATGATGATGATGATAATGATGACGATGGTGATGATGACGATGACGATGGTGATGGTGATGGTGATGGTGATGATAATGATGATGATGATGATGATGATGATGATGATGATGATGATGATGATGATGATGATGGTGATGATGATGATGATGATGATGATGATGATGATGATGATGGTGAAGATGAAGGTAGTGGTATTTGTGGTTGGTGATGTTGGTGGTGATGGAGGTGATGTCGACGAAGACAACGGAAATGACGAGGAGGAGGAGGAGAAGGGAGTGGAGGAGGAGGAGGAGAAGGAGAAGGAAGAGAAGAAAGAGACGAAGAAGGAGAAAGGAGACGGGAAGGAGCAGACGGGAAGGAAGAAGAAGAAGAAGAAGAAGAAGAAGAAGAAGAGCATCTTGTTCGCGGTGTTGTTTAACTCCAGGATAAGCATTATGATCAAGCACAGACCAATGCTAAAATGCAATCCATCCGTGCCCCACTTGTCTGTCTCCTATATATATATTTATATCCAATGTCGCATTCTGTTTTAAAAGTTTGTCGGGTTTGAATTAAGGAAGGCTTAACTACTATTTCTAGCGACCGCGTACAGGCTTCGGTTGTGGCTCTTGTTGGTTCGATGGTGATGCGAGGTGAAAAGGAAAGCGCAACGGGAGTAGAAGGATGAGGAGGGAGGCAATGGGAGTAAGAAAGGGGAGGGAGTGCACGAGAGAGCGGAGAGGGAGGAGAAGAGGGGGGAGGGTGGAGGAAGAGAGAAAGAAAGACGAGAGAGCAACAGGGAAGGAGGAGGAAGGAGGAAGGCAAGAGACAGACGGATAGAGATGGAAAGAGAATAAGGAATAAGGGGGGGAGTGGTGGTGATGGCGGGGGAGGTGAAGGTGGTTACGGTGGTGGTGGTGGTGGTGGTGGTGGCGGAGTTAGTGGCGGCGGAGGTGGTGTTGGGGACTGGTGCTGATGGTGGTGCGGACGATGGAGGTGGTGGAGGTACGAGTGATGATTATGGTGGTGGTGGTGGTGGTATGTAATGAAGGCGATCATAATGCTGATGATGACGATGATTACGGTAACGACGACGACGACTGCGATGGTCGCCGTCGTGGTGGTGGTGGTGGTGGTGGTGGTGGGTGCAGCAGAGACATGGAAAAGTACGTCGAGTCTCCGCAGCAGCGGAACACTGCAACTGTTGCCCGGTAGGCTGGCTGGCTGGCTGGCTGGCTGGCTGGCTGGCTGGCTTGCTGGATGGTCGGTCGGTCGGTCGGTCGGTTGGCCTACTTGTTGGTTTGTTGGTCGGCAGGTTAAATCGGTTGGCCGGCTGGTCGGTGGGTCGGTGGGTCGGCGGGTCGGCTGGTCGGCCGGTCGGCCGGTTGCCTGGCTGGCAAGTCACACTTGATGGCAGGTGGGACCCAGACATGGTGTCGCCAGTCGAGATAAGAAGAGACAACAATTCTACGCTGCCGACCTTTCAGCCCAGTCGGGGCGGGTGGAAACACACACACACACACACACACACACACACACACACACACGCGCACATCTATACATACATTGATATTTAGATATACGTATTTGCATGTATATTCATATATACATATATATCTATATACGTACATACATATATATCTATGCACATATACATATATATAAATACACACACATACCAATATATGGACATAAATTTAAGTCATACATACATATATGCATGAACACACATACATACCCAGATATACACACGTTTTTATGCATGTCTATGTGTGTGTGTGTGTGTGTGTGTGTGTGTGTATTCACATATGTATGTATATATATGTGTGTACATATACATATGTAAGTACATACATGTGTACACGTACATACGCATACATATATATGCACATATGTATCCATACACATACATACACACACACACACACATATATATATATATATATATATGCATAGACTCGCATACCTATATACATACATACATACCAACACACATACATTGCATGAAACGGCTGAGAGAGAGAAAGAGAGCAAGCGAGAGAGAGAGAGAGAGAGAGAGAGAGAGAGAGAAAGGAGGGAGAGAGAGAGAGAGAGACTAGCAATGTAAGTATTCCAGAAAAAAAAAGTAAAAACATAAATCATAGAATTTTGCTTTTGTTGTGTGTTTTACGTTTGGTATTTTGACGGTGAATTTTTTAGTTTCCTCTTTTGCATAGTTTTAGCCGTCCTCTCTCTCCCCCTCTCTCTCTCTCTCTCTCTCTAGTCTCACTCTCTCTAGTCTCTCTCTCTCCAGTCTCTCTCTCTCTAGTCTCTCTCTCTCCAGTCTCTCTCTCTCTAGTCTCTCTCTCTCTAGTCTCACTCTCTCTAGTCTCACTCTCTCTAGTCTCTCTCTCTCTAGTCTCTCTCTCTCTAGTCTCTCTCTCTCTCTCTCTACATACATATATATATTATATATATATATATATATATATATATATATATATAGATAGATAGATATATACATACATATATAAGTATATGTATATACATATATATATATAGATAGATAGATATATACATATATACATATACACATATATATATATATACACATGCATATATATATATACACATGCATATATAAATATATACATAAATATATACATATATATGTGTGTGTGTGTGTGTGTGTGTTTGTCTGTGTGTGTGTGTGTGTTTTTGTTATTTGTCTTATTTCGTTTCCTTTTGCAAATTATCAACAACTAAACGACCAACCGACTGACTGGCTGAGCAGCTGGACAGACAGACAGTCACACAGACAACCTGACAGACTGATAGACAGACGGTGAGGCAGGCAACCAGGCAGGCAGGCAACCAGGCAGGCAGGCAACCAGGCAGGCAGGCAACCAGGCAGGCAGGCAGACGGATAGCGCACTCGCTTGCTTCTCCAACATAGAACTGTAATCCAAAATGCCAAAATGAAATACCTCGGTGTATTAGAAAATAGCAGCTAAATATCCCTCAATTCTTTCTTTTATTCCTTTTAAAAGGAGGTGATATATATTGGTGCGTCTTGGGAAAAACATTACACCAATATTGAAAATAACACACGCACCGGTTTATTTCCAATTCGTTGTTGATAGTCAATTGGTTAGATATCATCTAATTAACTAATTAATCAATCGTTTGTTTAATGGGCTTCGAGATCTGCTTTGAGTCCGCTTGAACGAAAGGTCGCAAACGGCGGCAAAAGTGCATTGCCTAACAAACAATGAATTCATTGTTTAACTAGGACATTAAACAAACGATCGATTAGTTAGTTTGATATTTAACCGATTGATTACCTACGACTCACCTATGCGAGTGTTATCATTATTAGCGTAAGCACTCTTTCAACATAACAAAATTTGTTTTAACACACGATTTCACATCAATAATACACACCTATACAATAGGACTAAATGATAAGCATTATACATTATATTTGTGCATTACAGACTTACAGCTGTTTCAGATACCTATGTTGCGTGCGTTCATGGTTCGAATTAATCAATCAATCGATCGATTGATTGAAAATATAGCGAACGACCGTTGAAGTGCTACCTGAAACGTTCCTGGTTTGGGGGGAAAAGAAAATACAGGATGATCAGTTCATTATGATTTTATTCAACATATTCCCCTCTCAGACTCACTCACTTATTGCAGTCGACCTTTAAGTATTCTAAGCCCTGTGAAAGAACTCATAAATTTGGGTCTCAAAACAGGCCTTTTGCGATACCCTAAAAGCCAGAAACTCCCTAGCACCCTCTCGTATATACATATACATATATAGGGAAAATTCCCCTCACCAAAAAAGAGAAAAAAGAAAACGAAGACAGGTGGTGCAGAAAACAAACAGATGTATTAGTTTAACGCTCGGGAATTGAAAAAGTCTTTAACGTTTCGAGCCTACGCTCTTCCAAAGAAAGGAACACAGAAAGAAACTATCTATCTATCTACCTATCTATCTATCTGTCTGTCTGTCTGTCTGTCTGTCTGTCTGTCTGTCTGTCTGTCGGTCTGTCGGTCTGTCTATACATTTATGTGTATATGCATGTATGTATATATATATATATATGTGTGTATTTATGTATGTTTGTATGCATGTATTATGTGTGTGTGTCTGTGCATGCGCGTGTGTGTATGTGTCTGTTTGTATATGCATGTATGTGTATGTCTATATGTGTATGTATATATATATATATATATATATATATATATATATATATATATATATATATAATCATAAATATATAGGGGTCAGCATTAGTTGCTTCACCAACATACTGAAAATTTAGAAATAGCAGTCAAAGAACTACTGATTCCGAACTATCCCATGAGTATATAGACACTTTCAAACTTATCGAACATCATGCTGATGATCGGAGTTAGAGTAGCTTTATATTCTTCACCGTGAAACATCGTACATGATTAACTAAAGGCAGGTTTGTTTTTGCTTTTCTCTTCTGTTTTTGTTCTGTGTGTGCCATAAATATCGCCATCCGTTAGAGAAAAAAATTTGTAGTTTGGAATCAGTTCTTTGACTGCTATTTCTAGATTTTCAGTAAGTTGGTGAAGCAACTCATGCTAAGCCCTATTTTTTTTTTTTTTTTTTTTTTTCTTTAAGTGCGGCCATGCTGATTTATGATTATAAATGGTTTTACCGATAAAGGTTTTTTTCATACTGAACTACTTGGCAAAATTGTTAATTATTAATTTTATTACTAATTAGCAATTCCCTGCCCTATATCTGTATATTTATATTGATGTCTCTTATTGGATGGTTAAACTGTAACCCTTTTATACGGGACTTTTTATGCGGGACTATTTGTGGCGCACATGGAATAGATTCTTGGGGTGAAGTGTTTGAACTTACTAGCCGATAAATTTTGTGAATGCCTTCCTCATGTGTTTTTGATGTCGCATGGTCAAATTCCCATGAGTATATAGACACTTTCAAATTTATCGAACATCATGCTGATGATCGGAGTTAGAGTAGCTTTATATTCTTCACCGTGAAACATCGTACATGATTAACTAAAGGCAGGTTTGTTTTTGCTTTTCTCTTTTGTCTTTGTTCTGTGTGTGCCATAAATATCGCCATCCGTTAGAGAAAAAAAAATTTGTAGTTTGGAATCAGTAGTTCTTTGACTGCTATTTCTAAATTTTCAGTATGTTGGTGAAGCAACTCATGCTAAGCCCTATATATTTATGATTATAAATGGTTTTACCGATAAAGGTTTTTTTCATACTGAACTACTTGGCAAAATTGTTAATTATTAATTTTATTACTAATTGGCAATTCCCTGCCCTATATCTGTATATATATATATATATATATATGAACATATATACATACACTTATATACGCACACACTCATATACATGCGTACATATATGTATACACACACACACACACACACACACACACACACACACACACACACGCATATATATATATATATATATATATATATATATATATATATATATACATGTATGTATGTGTATATGTATATATGTACGTATGTATATAATGAAGTCATGAAATATACAGGAGACATCAGTAAAGAAAAATAAATGCGAACGAACATGAATTTATAAAGTTTTTCCCCCATTTGTAAAACAAAGATGGCCACTCTTGTTACGCTGCATTGTCTACTTCTGTAAAGAAATATCAACAGATGTCGAACCGGAAGTCAGTGAGTTCATTTGGCAAAAAAAGTAGGAAGAAATGCAATAAAAAGGCAAAAAAAAAGAAAAAAAAGAAACACGAAGTACATAAAGTAATAATAATAATAATAATAATAATAATAGTAATAAATAAAAAAAATAATTAGATATATAAATAAAGAAATGAATGAAAACGGCCATTACACTTTTGGATTCTTCACAAAGTTTTGTTGTTTCCAAATTCTTGCAGTTATTACTGTAGTCATCATCATCATCATCATCATCATGGCAGAATCGTTAGCACGTCGGGCAAGATGTTTAGCGGCATTTTGTCCGTCGCTACGTTCCGAGTTCAAATTCCGCCGGAGTTGACTCTGTCTTTCATCCTTTCGGTGAAAAACTGGAGTCGATATAAAATTTCAGGTCTTGCGCCTTTCGTAGAAAGAACTGTCATTACTACTACTACTACTATCATTATTATTGTTATTATTATTTTGTTTTTCGTATTTAGTTTCCGTAAGTTGAATCCGCCCCTCCCCAGCGCTTGCCGTCGTTTACTTCCCGACCACCTTGGCAATCAACAACTCTCGACAGGTGTGAAAACGTACTTGATAGACGGTTGAAAATATTTATTTATCCTACCTGGTGTACGCGCATACCGCCAGGGACCTCTCACCCGTCGACAGACACGTACCTACGTACACACACGCTAACACACGCTAACACACACACACACACACACACACACGCGCTCACACACGCTAACACACACACACACCCACACACACGCTCACACACGCTAACACACACACACACACACACACACACACACACAGATAAACACATACACACGCACACAGATAAACGCACTCATGGGGTAAAAAATGGGGGAAATTGTCAGGAAAGAAATTAGGTTAAATGCGAAACTTATAAATGCTTGTCTTCAAACGTAGTGGCCATCACCGGAGATTGACGCTTAAAAACCACTCGTCCTCCACCACTCCTCCTCCTCCTCCTCCACCGCTCCACCTCCACCACTCCTCCTCCTCCACCGCTCCTCCTCCTCCACCACTCCACCTCCTCTTCCTTCTCCTCCACGACTCCTCCTCCTTCTCCTCCACGACTCCTCCTCCTCCTTCTCCTCCACCACTTCTCCTCCACCACTCCTTCCTCTCCACCACTCCTCCTCCTTCTCCTCCACCACTCCTCCTCCTCCTCCACAACTCCTTCTCCTACACCCTCCTCCTCCTCCTCCACCACTCCTCCTCCACCACTCCTCCTCCTCCACCACTCCTCCTCCATCACTCCTCCTCCACCGCTCCTCCTCCTCCTCCTCCTCCTCCTCCTCCTCCTCCACCACTCCTCCTCCTCTTCCTTCTCCTCCACCACTCCTCCTCCATCTCCTCCACCACTCCTCCTCCTCCTTCTCCTCCACCACTCCTCCACCACTCCTCCACCACTCCTTTTCCTCCACCACTCCTCCTCCTTCTCCTCCTCCTCCTCCTCCTCCTCCTCCTCCTCCACTCCTCCTCCACCACTCCTCCTCCACCACTCCTCCTCCACCACTCCCCCTCCACCACTTCTCCTCCACCACTCCTCCTCCCCCACCACTCCTCCTCCACCACTCCCCCTCCACCACTCCTCCTCCACCACCACTCCTCCTCCACCTCCACCACTCCACCTCCACCACTCCTCCTCCACCACTCCTCCTCCTCCACCACTCCTCCTCCACCACTCCTCCTCCACCACTCCGCTTCCACCACTCCTCCCCTCCTCCTCTCGTCCTTCTCATCTTCGTCTCCAACGTCAACCACCATCATCATCCTGACCTCCGCCGCTGCCGAAATCCACCCCCACCCCCGTGTGATTCCAAATCACACGGAGGTCAACTTTGTCTCTCATACTTCCGGGACCGATACAAATAATGTCCCAGTCGCGTACACGGATTGAATTAACTTTCCTATTACGTATCCTATTTTTTTCCTTTCCCATCTGTTTTATTGTTCATTTAACACTGATTGATTCTTTTAACACGGTATTATTTGTTTCTGAACCAAACGAGGACAACCTGAAGAACTATGAAATAAAATACTAGAGAAGCACAGGAGTTGATTTAATGTTATTAGAGGGTAAGGCCGCGAACTGGCAGAGACGTTAGCACGCCGGGCGAAATGCTTCGCGGTATTTCGTCTGTCTTTACGTTCTGAGTTCAAATTCCACCGAGGTCGACTTTACCTTTTATCCTTTCGGGGTCGATAAATTACGTACCATCTGCATACTGGGTAGATTTAATCGACTAGCCCCCTGCCCCAAAAATATTTCGGGCCTTGTGCCTATAGTGGAAAAGACTATTATTAGACTGTACCCTAGGCACGAAATGAATTATAACAAAAGGATAAAACTAAACTTTGCCTTTCATATTCCGTAGGTATTTATATCAACCGGTACACAAACGGGTACAAAACTGCAGCAGATAGAGCTGCGTATATTTTCGCCATCTGATTCAAAGCGAGCACACAGTGCACGTAAATTTACGTCAACCGATGTTATGGGGTTAATTAATCTTTTGTTCAGAAGGAAAAGCAAAACTTATGACAAGTCACATGGCTTCTGAGACGAATGAGAGAGGGAGAGAGAAGGTAAACTCAACCCCAAACCTTTCCCGAATGTTTGCAACAAAGGAGTCTCCACTAAAGATGCATAAAATGCCGAATGGAGGTGTTAAACCGGCGGCGCGTTAAGTCTATCATCCAAGCAATAATGTTGGCCATGGTGAGATTTGAACCGGTTCACATACAGCAAGGCATCTGGACCGAAGTTCTTCCACTTAGATTAGAGTTTCTTTTTTTGTTTTTCTTATTGACCCCGAAAGAATAAAATGCAAAGATGACCTCGGTGGAATTTGAACTGCCGGAACAAATACTGCGAAGCATTCTCTCCAAGCAACAAAGTATTATTTCTTGCCCCACGGCCGGGCAACTTTTTCACTGGAGAGTTGAAATATTCACGAAAATTTGTAATATTCCTCTATAACTATCGCGTGATGTCAAGGCAAGGACACGCACAGCCACACACACACACACACACACACACACACACACACACACACACAACGGCAACCACACATACTTTTAGTTGTACTTGACTGCTACTTCATATGAAGTGGTCTACAGCAAATGTCGTGCATCCTACATAGGGGTTACATCATAAAGTTACACATCTGCATTAGAGAACATCTGCTTACATACACTTTAGTTCAAAAGCACCTGCTGAAGTGCCAGACCCAGGACATTAAATAGTTCAGTGCTTGACCCAGGACTTTAACAGTCTTTGACAATCAAGGATGCTATCGAAATTAGTAACTTAAACATCTCCATTAAACAACAGACAAAAACTATTCGGGGCAGACTGGTTACTATAGTGACAACAGTCTATGCATGTCACTACTCTCTGCCACATTACAGAGTACATATAACAGCTTTACACTATTTCCTATTTCTCCATATGTCCTGATGAAGAGGTTCTACCTCCAAAATGAATCATTAACTGTTATGTCTCCATTTCTGTGTTTCATTTTGCATCGTTTTGGCGTCAATAAGCTTTACTTGTATATCTAATTTCGTATCGTACAATTATTCAACCAGTTCACCTAGATTCTTATCTATCTATCTATCTATCTATCTATCTATCTATCTATCTATCTATCTATCTATCTATCTATCTATCCACAAACACACACACACACATAAATATACTTCTTTCACGTTTCAACTCGAGTGCTGCGGCCATTCTGGAGCACCGCGATTTGTTTTAGTACACATTCATTACTCCTCAGATATCTGGCATTTGGTGATATATGAATGTATGTATGTATGTATGTATGTATGTATGTATGCATGTATGTATGTATGTATGCATGTATGCATGTATATATATATAGATACGCTCGCGGGATTCTTTTTACTTTCGCCAGCCAAATCCATTCACAAGGTTTTCGATGGACCAGAGCTATAGTAGAAGTCTCGTGATCATGGTACAACGCTGTGGGATTGAACACCAAACGACGTGTTTTGGAAGGGAACGTCTTCAGTACACACCCATTTCTGTCTCTACAGAGAACTAATTGTCTTATATGCCAGGAGGTTCGTGGCTTAGTGGTTAGGGTGTTGGACTCATGATCGTAAGATTGTGGTTTCGATTCCTGGACCTGGCGATGCGTTGTGTTCTTGAGCAAAACACTTCATTTCACGTTGCTCCAGTCCAATCATCTGGCAAAAAGGAGGTTTCCTGCGACGAATCGGCATCTTGTCCAGGTGTGGAATGTATACGCCATGGAAACCGGGAAACCAAGAAATTGGTCCTATGAGTCTATACAGGACCGTATTAAGACCCATCGAGGCTCTAAGCACTTAAAATGACTTTGGTGTCCCCATAAAAGATTATGTAATTCAAAATATAAACAACAACAAACCATAAAATAAATTTTTATTTTTCAAAACGAAACAAAACAGTAAGAGGGAAAATAATGTTTATTTTTATATACTTCCACTTTATTTATATTATATTTGAAAAGTTTCCCCCTACTTTTTTGAATAGCGAAGTCTTTGATCAGATCTTCAAAATTAATCTTAGGTAACACAACTGCATCTATACTTAGCAGCGATAAAGACATCCCGAATATTATTTTAGCAAGTTTAAAGTGATTTCTTTTGTACCGTAAACCATTTATCATTTCTGTGGTGCCCTCCTCCTTCCCTTGATGCCCTAAGCACGTGCCTATTTTGCTTAATGGTTAATCTAGCGCTGAGTCTATATGAGTCAGGAACGAAATTTGCCTTGCTTACCACTTGTACGCCGTACGATTCAAACGCAAGCAAGAACGACCATAAGAGCAATTTGCTCGTCTCTTCATGTGTCCCACATGTCTAAACACGTTTAAATGTTCTTGCTTAAATCACTCTGGTAGAATGTCTTCTAGTAGTTGATATAACACTTGTTATTGTTTTTTATTACGTTGTTATTGCTTGTTGTTCTAAAAAGTATGAAACTAATTGCTATTATCAAACACTATTACAGTTTTGTTTTCTTTTTATTTACTTTATTGTTGCTTGTTGTGATAGTGACAATGGTCTTTTGATAAACCTCAAATTTAATTACGCAAAATGCTCGACCTTATTATCTATCAAGTAATCAGTTACTTTCCCCTATATTCCTTTCCTTTATTTCTTCCTCTCTCTGTTTCTCTTCCATAACATTTTACCCTCACCCGCTTCACTATTCTAAAGTTAGACCATATCTTGTGGTACTCAGCCATTATCTTACACAGCTGCTGCTTTCGCTACCCCAGTAACATCCAGCTACCATGGTCGTCACCAAAAGAAACATTTTGTTTTTTTCTTGAAAATTACGAACTAAGAATATCCGTGGTACAATATTCATTACAATTATTGCTTGCAGAAACGCAAGTACGCCGGACAAAATGATTAGCAGCGTTTCGTCCGTCATTATGTTCTGGGGTCAAATGCTGCCGAGATCGACTTTGGTTTCCATCCCTTCGGGGTCGATAAAATAAAGTACCAGTTAAGTATTGGGGTCGATATAATCGACTGGCCCCAACACAAAATTTTCAAGCCTTCTTCTTCTTCTTCTTCTTCTTCTTCTTCTTCTTCTTCTTCTTCTTCTTCTTCTTCTTCTTCTTCTTCTTCTTCTTCTTCTTCTTCTTCTTCTTCTTCTTCTTCTTCACACTTTCGAATATATGTATATAAGAAAATAACAAAAACCACACGACGCACGCAAGCACACTTACACGGTCTTTACGTTCTGAGTTCAAATTACGCTGAGGTTGACTCTGCCTTTTATCCTTTCGGGGTCGATAAATTAAGTACCAGTTGGGTAGTGAGGTCGATGCAATCGACTCATCCACAACCCCGAAATATCAGGCCTTGTGCCTGTAGTAAAAAGGACTGAAGAACGAAACTGGAAGAGGGCACTTCTCCATGCCTAGGAGATGGCAAAACTATTTGGGATTTTGTGTGGGGTTTTATTCTAGATTACCCTAAGTGGACTGCCCCGCTATTGGGGATTCTATTTATTTATTTATTTATTTATTACTTTTTTTTTTTTACTTTCTTATTATATATCCTCTGTCATATCCTTTAATGTAAAAGTATCCCCGCCACATGTTTCTGTAACTTTTTGTTGTGCTGTAACTAGTCCTTCGATATTGTCCTCGATACCTTGGGCCCTAGTGTCCAATAAAAGAAATCATTATTATTACTATAGCAGTGAGCTGACAGAATCCTTATTGCGCCTGACTAAATGCCTAGCGACATATCTTCAGGATTTACGTTATGTGTTGAAATGCAGCTGAGTACTTGGGTCGATGTAATCGACTTAGCCCCTCCCCGAAATTTTTGACCTTGCACCAAAATTATTATTATTATTATTATTATTATTATTATTATTATTATTATCATTATTATCATTACAACTCTAACAATTCAAACAAGTTACTTTTCAGCGAAAGGCATTAAATTAAGTTGTGCAAATTCGCTGACACATCTGGTCGATCATATAGCAATTACGGTCCGGTTTTACTTGGAAATCACACTTCCCGTGATGCCTTGCGAATAAACGACTCATTTGACGCATCATATAAGGATAATCCCGGGGATTACAGCAATCCCACTTGTCAGATGTTAGTGGAAGTGAATAGCGGAAATGTATGAAGAGATCCGCTAAGCATTTGGTATAACTGTAGGAAACTGGCTATAGAACAGGTGTTACAGGAAGTAAGCAGGGTGTCACGTGCTACTGGGTTAAGCAAGCACATGCAAATACACATACATAATGCATATATATATATATATACATTTATATATATATATTTATGTATATATGTATGTTTATGCATAATACTTGTGTGTACAGTAATGCATATATATGTGTGTGAATGTATAAATGTGTGTGTATATATATATATATATATATATATATATATATATATATATACATATATGTATATATATATACACACATATATATATGTATATATATATATGTGTATGTATATGTATGTATGTATACATACACACATACACACAAACACAAAGATATATATTAGGAGAGGCTGTGTGCGAGGAAGCTTGCTTCCCAAACACATGGTTCTGGGTTCAGTTCCACGCATTGGAACTGAACCTGTATTTTTACAATCACCTCAGATTGACAAAAGTCTTGTGAGTAGATATATATATATATATATATATGCGTGTGTGTATGTGTGTGTGTGTGTGTGTTGAGAGTTACCATCCGTTTTGCGTCTACCAGTACTGTAGAAATAGACTCAAGACCAATGGTAACGCTCAAAACACACACACACACATGCATACACACACACACACACACACACACACACACACACACACACACATACACGCACACACTGTATTTACTTGTGTGTAAGTCACACCAACTTCTCCGTGATTTTAATCGAAAAAAAAACTGTTCAGAATAACTTCATTATTCCATCTCATTGCATTAGGAGTAACTAGTGCCTGAATCCGAAATGTCTCCGTTTGTTTGCGCTTTTGGTACTTATTTCTAGTTCCAACATATAGGTACTTGCTTCCTCCACACACACACACACACACACACACACACACACACACACACACACACACACACACACACAGAGTTTAAAATGTTTTTTGATTCTATGATTACCATAATACATTCCTACAAAAGACAAATGGTAACATTTCCTAAACAAGGTTCGTCAACGCCATTGTTTTGTACTGGACTTTTTTTTTTCTACACATTTCCGCTAATAATGTAACGTGCCAAATCAGACGTAAAAGAACAAAAACAAAAATAAAAAAAACAAAAATAATAAAAAATATCCATTATCTCCCTTCATTATAACAATCGCATGTGAAAGAAATATACCGCAAAACAACAACAGAAGCGACAATAAAAACAACAACAACAACGATAATAATAATAATAATAATAATAATAATAATAATAATAATAATAATCATAAAAATAATAATAATAATAATAATAATAATAATAATAATAATAATAATAATAATAATAATAATAATAATAATGATGATAATGATGATAATAATAATAATAATAATAATAACAATAATAATAATAATAATAATAATAATAATAATAATAATAATAATAATAATAATAACAGCAACAACAATAATAAATAAATAAGTAAATAATAGTTTGCCAAAGGTTAGTAGGGCAAACGTAATTTCTGAATGATTTGTTCCCACTTAAAAACAGATTACAGACGGCCGTTTTTTATGTTGTTGTTGTTATTGTTGTTGTTGTTGTTGTTATTATTATTATTATTATTATTATTATTATTATTATTATTATTATTATTATTATTATTATTATTATTATTATTATTATTATTATTATTATTATTATTATTATTATTATTATTATTATTCAGGAAGGATATCCTTCCTTCCTGACTGCCCGACCAAAAACCAAACACACACTTGATAGGAACAAACAGCATATGTACGAGGTCAAGGAGGACGACTCTATTTAACTTATTTGACGTGCTAGATATAGCAACTAAATCGCCTCAAGAATTGAATCAAACCAATGACACTGAAATTTCAGAAATAAATGACTGTTATGAAATTTATCGAAGATTTGAACATGTATTAAGGTCTATCTCTGTGAAATTTAATGAATATTAGAATTTATATGAACATTTCAGTTTTTAAGCATGTTTTCCCTTGTAATTCTCTTAAAATATAAACACAAGCAATTGCAGTGTGGAAGGTGTTTATAAGCCATTTAAATACACACAAAATACCGTTAGACTCACTTCAACATTTAAATTTAATTTGTCAAAATATTTTCGTCGCTTTGAAACCGCGATCTGCTCACTGACAAAATTCAGAGCAGGTTATTTGCTATGCAAGTACATCCCCGTAATCTCTTGAAATATTTATCATTGAAAAACAATAGATATATATATATATATTAGAAGGTTTGGAGGTGATGTACAGGCATTATATATTAGAAAAAAAAGGTTCTCAGAGATCTGGATGGTTGTACATTTACAGATTATTATTAATATGTCACATATTTTTATAAATCATATATTAGCGCTTTCATCTACTCTAATAAATTCTTCAGATTTGAAGAATCTATTATAGTTGATGAAAACGCTATGATTCATAAAACATGTGACATATAAATAAAAATCTGTAAATGTACAACCATCCAGGTCTCTGAGTACCTAATTTTTTCTAATACATGTGTGTGTGTGTGTGTGTGTGTGTGTGTGTGTGTGTGTATGGGGTGTATTCGTTTATATATACATATATCTAATTATTTGCATGCATATATAAATGTGTTTTTATCTATCTGTATGTCTGTCTGTATGTCTGTCTGTCTGTATGTCTGTCTGTATGTCTGTCTGTCTGAATCATATACGTACAAATGTATCTATACGTACATTCACGTATTCATGTTACACTGATTGACATCATTCTGCCGTTTAGCAGACTGAGTGGACATTGAAAGACTCAATACATGAATACAGAGTAATTATTTGTATATTTGGTTTACGAGTTTCGCACATTTGCTAATAATTCCAATCACAGAATTTTTTTTTCCAGGAACACCAAAGAAAATGCAACATAAAGAAATTCCTCTGATTTGAAATATAAGTACTTCTGCAAAACTCATAAGCGACTTACATACATACATACATACATACATACATACATACATGCATGTATATACATATATATATATATATATATATATATATATATATATATATATATATATATATATATATATATAGAATATATATACATATATATATATATATATATATATATATATATATGTATATGTATATATATTTATATGTATGTGTGTATGCATATATATATGTATGTAAGATTATGTCTTAGTGTGTCTGTGTGTATATATATATATATATATATATATATGTGTGTGGGGGGTGTATCTGTGTGTATATATATGCATATATATATATATGTATATATTTATGTATGTATGTAAGATGTATGTCTGTATGTATGTGTTGTTCTGTGTGCGTGTATATATATATATATATGTATATATGTATGTATGTATGTATGTATGTATGCATGTATGTATTTGAATATACATATATATATACATCTAAATACATATTTACATGTATGCATAAATATCTATGCATAAAAAATATTTCTTTAACTATATGTATATATATATGGGTGGGGAGCATGCATTCATATAAATGTATATACATATATGCATATAAACCTACGTGTGTTTTGTGTGTAGGTATCGATTTCACCCGTATACTGACACACGTATGCACATAACACATACACACTCGTTGCACGAACGCCTTCCCACACTCATATACCCGTATACAAAACACACACGTGCACAAGCAAACTTCGACAGATCTTCGTACGCTTACAAGCTCACTAATGAGCAAGGCCTTATGAAATGGTGATACGAAGAATGCGTCATTTTGCAAAGCTACCTTCTGGTGATGCGAACTCAATATCGTTCCATTATCACCCGATACCAATTTGTTGTTAATTAGTGTTAGATGACACCGCAACACAACATGTCAAACTCATACGTACAGATACACATACTCACACAAGTATACACACACATACACGCACACACACATATATATATATATATATATATATATATATATATATGAAGGTGCTTCAAAGTGGAAACTCCTATGTGGTCATGGTCACACGATTTGTTAAATATAGCAGTCAAATCTATCAAATCACGCCGTGACTGTGCAGTGAGGAGTTTGCTTCCCAGCCACATAGTTCCCGGGTTCAGTCCCACTGCGTGGCACCTTGGGCAAGTGTCTTCTACTGTAGCTTCGGACCAACCAAAGCCTTGTGAGTGAATTGGATAGACAGAAACTGAAAGAAGCCCGCTGTTTGTACATCTATCTATCTATCTATCTATCTTTCGCTCTCTGCCTGTCTGACTGTCTGACTCTCTCTCTCTCTATCCATCTATCTCTTGTTCTCTTGCTGTCCGTTTGTCTCTCTCTCTCTCTCTCTCTCTCTCTCTCTCTCTCTCTCTCTATCTATCTATCTATCTATCTATCTGTTTATAATATAATTTATATAAGGGCATTACTATACTATAAAGCGTGAAGCATTACTGTATAGTAATGCCCTTATATAAATTATATTATATATATTTATGGGAAAAAACGATGGGCTTTTTTTTCCTTATGAGGTTTTTTCACGCTGACTACTTGATAAATTCTTATAAAGAATTTATCCTTATATTATATCTATCTATCTATTTAGGTGTACGTACGAAGGGCTTTCGGCTGCAGAGTCTGACGAGTCGGTCATGGGGCCAAACCCTTTATGGATGCGAAACCATTGGCACATACATGCATACATGCATACATACATACATACATACATACATACATAATGCATACATACATGCACATATATTCTCTTTTCTTTTACTTATTTCAGTCCTTTGACTGCAGCCATGCTGGAACACCGCCTTTAGTTGAAGAAATCTACTCCTGGACTTATCTTTGTTAGCCTAGTACTTATACAATCGTTCTCTTTTGCCGAACCGTTAAGTTACGGGGACGTAATCACATCAACATCGGTGTCAAGCGATGATGGTGGGGGGACAAACACAGACATACAAACGTATGTATATGGGACTGACTTCTTTCAGTTTTCGTCTATCAAATCCACTCACAAAGCACGAGGCTATTGTAGAAGACACTTGCCCAAGGTACCACGGACTGAATCCGGAACCATGTGATTGGGAAGCAAGCTCCTTAACACACAGCCACGCCTGCGAATAAAAATATATGCATCAGAGGCGACTCCCGGGCATCAGCGTCACTCGGGATCATCACGGATTTTGCATAAGACACAGGCTGCTCGAAGAATTCACGTTTTTCTGCAATGTTTCTGGCCCAAAGGTAGGTAGGTGGGTAGATAGAAAGATAGACAGACAGACATGAAAATGGGGACAGAAATGAAAGGGAAAATATTGTGACTATATCAGATTGCAATTAATTTTTACTTGGTTGCCATCATTTGAACACAATCTCTAGTATTTTGTAACAGCAGTGTTTTCTTGAAGAACAAATTAAAGAATTCACACACAAAAAACAAAAAGACTTTAAAGTAACTACTGAAGATTGTTCTCAGTAATGGCAACCACGCTAAAATAATTTGCAAGCTGATATTGTCACAATCTTCAGCAATGGTTTCTCTATCATTTCTCTCGTCATCTCCTTCGCTGTCTGTCTGTAAAACACAACCTGGTGTAGATGACATCTGTCGACGGCTTGTATAGGAGTAAAAACATAAAAAGTCAGTGAAATATAAATCATAAAATAAAATTTGAAATTATCATGTACACATACGTGTACAGTAGAACATAGGAAGACAAATCGCTACGAAAATGATATGTCAGGAGAAAAGTCTCCTCACAGACGAAACACATCATTGGCTTGATCTTGATGTCATCGGATCGTAGACGAATGTGTTTCTGTGTTGTTGCGCTTCGTCAGCCACAAATATCAAATCAGTTTTTCAAATCCTTGCAAGAACGAATATTCTTGTGTTTAAGAACGGTAAATAGTAGTTTTGCCGATGCGCGTAAAGCTCGGTGAAGCTAAAATTAATTAACTAGAGACGCACAAAGTGGTGTTGATTTAAATATATGTGTGCACCATCGTATGTAACAAGTTTGAGCACACTCTGACCTGGGAAGCACTTTCGGTGTCGTGGCTGATGGAGCGTAACGATGCAAAAAACGCATCTGTCATACAATCTGATGACGTTATTAATAGCTCAATG
>NC_142935.1:8589177-8594177 GCF_046866305.1 Octopus bimaculoides | reverse complement strand
TACAAACTAAAAAGGGAGCTTGACAAAATTAATTCATATTTATGAAATGAAGGAGATTGCATAACATTAAGATCACAGTAAGTAAATCAATATGGAGGCGCGTGGCTGAGTGGTTAGGGTGTCAGCACCATGATCGTAAGATTGTGGTTTCGATTCCTGGACCGGGCGACGCGTTGTGTTCTTGCGCAAAACACTTCATTTCACGTTGCTCCAGTCCACTCAGCTGGCAAAAATAAGTAACGCTACAATGGACTGGCGCTCCGTCCAACCGGGGATCACATACGCCATTGAAACCGGGAATCTGGGCCCATGAGCCTGGCTAGGCTTTAAAAAGGGTGCATTTATTTTTTTTTTAAGTAAATCAAAGGGTATCATATATTGTAGTCTGTTGTATATAGGTGCCAAATCCAACAGAAACCGTAGATCCGATTGAGGGTTGGTTCCAGGTGTGATGTAGCTACAAAAGAACACAAATATGGCTTGCTTAACATTTACTACAACGAAAAAATCCAGCGAAATCCGTGAAAGTAGAGTCAGTATATCCGGGTGGATTGCTAGTATATAGATGAACAGAGATGCAGAAGGTTCAGGAAGGAGTTGAGATCTGCAGGTCCAAAGAGTAGGAAGCTAAAGCAGGATAAAACTGTGGTAACCACGTGAATATATAATATACAGTTGAAATTTATAGAAAAACAAAAGACGAATTTCAAAGGTTTTTTTTTTCATTCTCTCTCTGTTTATTTTCTCTTATTCCTTTCTGTTGAAGAGCGTAGGCTCGAAATGTGAAAGGCCTTTTCATTTTTTACTTTCTCGGGCGACAAACTAGTACACCTTCTTGTTCATGCACCTGTTTTTCTATAAATTTCAACTTAACATTTACTACAGCTGTTTCGGTAGCATTTTATTGATGCGTTCTTAGATTACATCATAGCATAAATTCACCATCCTCAGGTAAAATGTTAAACATGTAGAAACAGGCAAGGTCGACATTGAAGATGACCTATTCAACAAGTAACACACACACACACACACACACACACACACACACACACACACACACACACACACACACACACACACACTTGCTATATTTCAGAAGCAGAAGAATCATTTTCTTATTCTTGCCAAATAAGCACACGCACTAAATGCTCTTTCTTCACTAATTTATTACTGTTCTTATTATATCATATATTCTGTTATTCTTTTATTCTTTTACATGTTTCATTTATTTGGCGGTGGCCATCCCCCAAGAATTACCGACCCTGAGACTTACCTTTGTAAGCCTAGTACTTATTTTATCGGTCTTTTTTGCCGAACCGGGGACGAAAATACACGAACATCATTTGTCAGTCGATGGTAGGTGGGATCAAAACTGGCACACAAGCATATATACATACGTATACGACGGCCTTTTATTCCGTTTCTGTCAACCGAATCCACTCACAAGGCTTTTGGTTGGCCAGAGGCTATAGTAGAAGCCACTTGCCCAAGGTGCCACGCAGTGGGACTGAACCCGGGAACTATGTGGCTGGGAGGCAAGCTTCTTATCACCTAACCACGCCTACACCTATAAATATATATATATGTGTGTGTGTGTGTGTATATATTAAAGATATATATATATATATATATACATGTGTGTATATATATATCATCTATCTATCTATCTAGCTAGCTAGCTATATACATACAACATGCATACATAGACATGTGTGTGCATGTATGCATGTATATATGTACGTATGCATTTATGTATGTATGTATGTATGCATTTATGTATGTATGTATGTATGCATTTATGTATGCATGAATGTATGTATGTATGTATGTATGTATGTTTGTGTGTGCGTGTATATGTGTGTATGGTTGTCTAATGCTTTTCAACTATTATCTATGTAATTTTCAGTTTTTATTACATTCTACCTTTTTATTTTTTTTCTCCTGGCGTCATTAGTTATTTTTGTCTTCTTTTTTTTCTCTTCTTGTTTCTTCTTCTTTCTTTCTTTTCTTTTTCCCCATTCAATATTTCAATATATCAAATTTGCTGATCCTGTTATTTCATTGACATACTTGTTTTCATTATTGTCGTCGTTGTTGTTGTTGTTGTGGTCGTCTTATTGTCCTTGTCCTCTTTCGGTTGTCGAGCTTCGTGCTTCTCTTACTAGTTCTTCCCCTTTGATCTTCTTACGTTTTTCGTCCGTCCCCCTACCTACCTACCTATATCTATCTATCTATCTATCTATCTATCTATCTATCTATCTATCTATCTGTCTGTCTGTCTGTCTGTCTGTCTGTCTGTCTGTCTGTCTGTCTGTCTGTCTATCTATCTATCTATCTATCTACCTGTCTATTTACCTGTTCTCTCTCTCTCTCTCCCTCTCTCTCTCTCTATCTATCTATCTCTCCCTCTCTCTCTCTCCTCCCTCTCTCTCTCTCTCTCTCTCTCTCTCCCTCTCTATCTACCTGTCTATTTACCTGTTCTCTCTCTCCGTATCTATATGAATTCACGTATGAATGTGCCTGTGACTTGTGTGTATATATTTAGTCGTCTTATTTCATATCTCTCCTCACTTCTTCTTCTTCTTCTTCTTCCCTATCTATTTCTCCTTCTCTTCTGCTTACCCTCACTACTCCTCCCTCACTTCTCATTCATTGTACTCCGTGTCTCCCTTTCTCTCTATAATCCAGTTCTCCCTCCCACCTATCTCTCTCTCTCTCTCTCTCTCTCTCTAAATCTCTACCCACCTTTCTATACCAGTCACCCACTTCCCTTCCTTAGTTCCTCTCCCTTCCTCTCTCCGTCTCTCCGTCTCTCCCTTCATGTTCTCTGCCCACACCTATCACTCCCTCTCTTCCCTTTTCTCTCTCTCTATCGCTTTCTATTCTCATCTTCGTCTCTTTCTCAGAGCGCCACAACAGTCCGATTATTCAACATGAGACATCCGGAAACCAGACGCCATTTTCGTCGTTTGTCAAACTGTCTTTCCCAGACCCGTTGGAGCCACAACGATTTATGCGCACAATACCAGTATGAAAAGACTTGTCTCTGTGAAGGCATTTTATAACAATTTCCATAAGTAGAGAATTTCTAAGCCCTAAACAAGTTTCCTAGAAATTATTCAAACAGCTTAAATATTTTACAACAAAAGTAAATAGAAATAAATAAATAAATAAATGTTTGAAGTTTGAAGTCTGTGCTGTTGTTGTTCTGCGCATTGTTATTAGTCAGTGGCCATATTAAGAAGATACGATGATGATGACGATGATGATAATGATGATCACGATAGTGATGATGATCATCATCATTATGATGATGATGATGATGACGGTGACGACGACGATGATGATGTAATGATAATGGCGAATTATAATCATAACCATGATCTTGATTATTATGATAATGATGATGCTGATCATGGTGGTGGTGGTGATAACGATGATCAAGGTGGTTGTGATGATGATGATGATGATGATGATGATGATGATGATGATGGTGATGATGGCGGTGGTGGTGGTGGTGGTGGCGGTTACGACGATGATAAGTATAATGAGTGACAGTGGAGTGGATGACGATGATGATGATGATGATGATGATGGTGGTGGTGGTGGTGATGATGATGATGATGATGATGATGATGATGATGATGATGATGATGTTAGTGGTGGTGGCGGTGGTGATGATGGTAGCGGCGGCGAAACGTTTCATTTAGACTGTTGTAAATCACTTTATGCAATATAAAACAATAAAAGAGTCCCAATCATTTCACCATACCCCTCCTCCCTCCCTCCCTCCCTCCCTCCCTCCCTCCCTCCCTCCCTCCCTCCCTCCCTCCCTCCCTCCCTCCCTCCCTCCTTCTCTCCCTCCCTCCCTCCCTCCCTCCCTCCCTCCCTCCCTCCCTCCCTCCTTCTCTCCCTCCCTCCCTCCCTCCCTCCCTCCCTCCCTCCCTCCCTCCCTCCCTCCCTACCTGCCTGCCAACCAGCATTGTCTACCTTATCCACCTAGATACGTACATATCTACCTGCTTGCCTGCCGCCCTACCGTCCTACCTGCCTACCCATCCAGCCAGGTAACCTGCTCACCTCAATGTTTTAAGAAAGGACATAACCTGCAGAATGAGTTGAGCTGTTCGATCGATCGAAGCTCAATATTCATTCGTGTATTTCTTGTATCATTTATCATAGGCATGTTTCAATCATTTGACTGCGGTCATGCTGGAGTAACACTTTGAAGAATTTTGAGTTGAATGAATCGCACCCCAGTTCATATTATTGTGGTTTCTTCTTCTTCTTCTTCTTCTTCTTCTTCTTCTTCTTCTTCTTCTTCTTCTTCTTCTTCCTCCTCCTCCTCACCTTCTTCTTCTTCCTCTTCTTCTTCTTCTTCCTCCTCCTCCCCTTCTTCTTCTTCTTCTTCTTCCTCCTCCCCTTCTTCTTCTTCCTCTCTTCTTCTTCTCCCTCCTCCTCCCCTTCTTCTTCTTCCTCTTCTTCTTCTTCTTCTTCCTCTTCCTCTTCTTCTTCTTCTTCCTCCTCCTCCCCTTCTTCTTCTTCTTCTTCTTCTTCCTCCTCCCCTTCTTCTTCTTCCTCTTCTTCTTCTTCTCCCTCCTCCTCCCCTTCTTCTTCCTCTTCTTCTTCTTCTTCTTCTTCTTCCTCTTCTTCTTCTTCTTCTTCTTCCTCCTCCTCCCCTTCTTCTTCTTCCTCTTCTTCTTCTTCTTCCTCCTCCTCCCCTTCTTCTTCTTCTTCTTCTTCTTCTTCTTCCTCCTCCTCCTCCTCCTCCTCCTCCTCCTCCTCCCCTTCTTCTTCCTCTTCTTCTTCTTCTTCTTCTTCTTCTTCTTCTTCTTCCTCCTCCTCCCTTCTTCTTCTTCTTCTTCCTCCTCCTCCCCTTCTTCTTCTTCTTCTTCTTCTTCCCCTCCTCCACTTCTCCTCCCCCTCCCCCTCCTCCTCTTCATCATCATCATCATCATTGCCTTTGCACAGCTTCTAATACTGGAGATGTACTACAGTGT
>NC_142935.1:8582765-8588677 GCF_046866305.1 Octopus bimaculoides | reverse complement strand
TGTATGGCGAGTGAACATCTATATATATATACATATATATATATATATATATATATAAACGAAATGTTGGAATGTAGAGAAAGAGAGGGGGAAGAGAAAGGGGAGAGTGTGAACGGGAGGCGGGTAGGGGATGAGAGGGTGTGAGATAGAATGGTTAACAGTCATCAGAACGCACGTGTCAGTTGCGACTGGTAACCGGAGAACAATAGGGAGCTCCCAGCTCCCAGCAGTGATCTTGTCGCTGTCGTCGCCCCCGCCATCATTCAACGCATAGTTCTTCCTGTTAGGGGCCTCGCTTAGCAGACAGGCTGGCGTCACTGGGACATGCTTCAGCGAGTTGGCGGTGGCGAGAGAAAGAGAGAGAGAGACAGACAGAGACAGAGAGACAGAGAGGAGACGAGTGAGAGAGAGACAAGGAGAAAGGGGGGAACCGAGGTGGGTTGTGAGGGGGTAAGGAGGGGCTCGTTTACAACCCAGCTATATACATATGTTTAGGTGTAAGCGTATATAAGTAGACTTACGTACTTCAGTACGTATGTGTGTATATATACATACCTATATAACATACATACATATACATAAATGCATACAAGCATACACATTCACACACACACGTATGTATTTGTATGTGTGTGTGTGTGTGTGTGTGTGTGTGTGTGTGTGTGTGTGTGTGTGTTTGAGTGTAGGTATGTTTGTGTTGATGTATAAACACACTAACACACAAGCCACAGGTGGATGGATTTGGGGGTCCCCAGTCTCACCTCCCACCCAGCCCTTCATCCACCGTCTTCCATTTTCCCCCTTCCCCACCCTTCCTGTCACCACTCTTTCTCCCTCTGTCTCTCTGTCTCTCTCTCTGTCACCCTCACTCCTTCTCTCTGTCTCTGCTGCACAACGGTGTGGCGGCGTGGAAGGGGAAGAAGAAAGGTGGAATTAGCGGGTGGGAGGGAGTCTGTGGATTTTAAGGGGAAAAGAGAAAAGGAAAAAAAAAAGGCTAAAAAAAAAGTAAGGGAGAGAAACGAGAGGAAGAGACTGAGGAGATGTACATAATGAGTTAGAGTGGGAGTTGGCGGTGAGGGGGGTGCGGGTGGCTGTTGGAAGAAGATGGCGAAAATGAGGGAAAGAAAAATAAAGACAGAGAGAGAAAGTAAGGGCGAAACAAGGGAGAGGGGTGACGGACAAATGGTAGAGATGTAGAGGTGGGGGGGGAGTCAAAGGGAGGGAGGAATAAGGGAAGGGGTGTGAGAGAAACCTAGCAGCTGGGAACACACAGTTGAAATGGGTGTTTGTGGTATATATATATATATATATATATATATATATATATAGGTTCCTTGTAATTTTGGTTTGGTCTGGTGTTGTGGGTGTGTACGTATATATATTTTTACAAGGATTTCAAACAGACATTCATATTACAGACGTATACTTGCAAATGCAGATTATCTTTCTATCTATCTATCTATCTATCTATCTATCTATCTATCTATCTATCTATCTATCTATGTATCTGTGTGTGCGTGTACATTTCTGTGTTTATGCGTGTGTGCGGTAATATAGACTGCTATAACCGAATGACAGTTTATAAGAATAAGAATAGCTGTTATTCGGCAATATATTCTCTTATTCCTTTGCTTGTTTCAGTCATTTGACTGCGGCCATGTTGGACCACCAGCATAAAGGTATTTTAAGTCGACCCCAGGACTTATTCTTTGTAAGCCTAGGATATTTTTCCGAACCGCGAAGTTACGGGGACGTAAACACACCAGCATCGGTTGTCAAGCGATGTTGGCGGGAGAAACAAAGACACACACACATTTCATTTCACATTGCTCCAGTCCCCCTTCAACCAGGGAAGACTGTTGGCCTGCTCACCTACCCAGCAGGGTGGCGTCATTTGAAGGCTAAAGCAATGCAAAAACGCATTGTGACCAGCGATGTGCAACAACATCTAATAGCCTGGTAGCTCACGTGAAATATATGACCTTTTGTCATCCTTCTGGCAACGTCATGATTCCGTGCTCGTAGAACTTCTGGTCCTTATCAGCCAAAATCTGAAGCAAGTACGATTTCAGGTCATCATCATTATTGAAAGTTTTACCATTCAAAGGATTTTGCAAACTTAGAAATAAATGGTAATCTGATGGTGCACGGTCAGGACTATTGGTGGATGTGACATCACTTCCCAACCAAACTCCATCATTTTTCACGAGTTAGTTAAAACGTGTGTGGTCTAGCGTTGTCATGTTGGAACACGATCCCTTTACCATTTGCTTATTCTGGCCGTTTTTCTTTGATTGCTTCCTCCAGTTTCATTAGTTGTTGACAGTAAACATCTAAAGTGATCGTTTGGTTCCTTGGAAGCAGCTCAAAATACACAACACGTTTGTAATCCCACCAAATTGACAGTATGACCCTTTTTTATGCAATTCAGCTTTCGATGTGTTCATTACGCTTGGACCATGATCGTTTTCAATTGAGGTTATTGTAGACAATCCATCTTTTATCACCAGTGATGATTCGTTTCAAGAAAAGTCGATTTCTTCGCATTTGAGACGCATATCGCAAATATTGATTCGTTGTTTTAAGTGAATCTCTTTCAATTTATGCGGAACCCAAATATCAAGCTTCAGAACAAGTCCTAGACATTTTAAGTGATTTTCAATTGTTGTGTGTGATACATTTAACCTCTCTGCAATCTCTCGCACGGTTATATGACAATCAGATTCAATTATGGCTTTGATTAACTTTTGGAAACATGGGTGTTTCGTTCAACATCCTTAAACAACCATTATTCAGGGACCTTTTGAGCGGGATGGGTTACTCGACCTAAAGAAAATTTCTACTGAGCTCCATCTGCTCGGCCATGCGCTGTTTATCTTGATATGAGATCACCATGTCACGCACATATGGTTGTGATGCATGTGCCTGGTGTACCCTTATCAGACGGGTAGTCATGATGGGTATGCTGGGCTTCGTATATTTTACCCCAGTGTCACTTTGATGGCATGCACTGCTCTCTCACCTAATAATAATAATAATTAATTCGTTTCATTGGCCACAAGTGCTAATATCAATTAAAAACATGTAAGGACAGAGACAGGACGAAGGTTACAAAAGGTTTTGTCCGAAAAGGTAGGAAAGTTCGTCTAAACAGAGGAAGAAAACGGAGAGAGATATAATAAATAAATAGATAAATAAATAGATGAATAAATAAATAGAACTCCCAAAGGGGGAGGCGCTTCGAAAAAGGAAAGGTTACACGTGGAAAAACGCATAAAACCATGGGAGCCTGATCAGAAAAAATAAGAAAGGGGTATAGAACCCTTTCTCCTTTTACATTACCTTTTTTTCTTTCTTTTTTTTTTTCTACAGGTGTATTCTCAGAATTGGTCCGTTTATACTGGCCATTCTTCCAACAGTCACCCATCTTTCAACGAATTTGCTATGAGACAGCACTTCACTCTCTACTCTCATCTTCCTTTTCAAGTGGAACTTGAAAAAGTTGATGAAGCCTTGGCCAAAGAGGAAAGTGTCTGTCTTTAGCCCTTTCAAACGGGTCCACCATATCACCTCTTTCGCTACAGCCACTAGGCATAGGAAAATTGCCTTGCCCTCCCGGTTAAAGGAGGTCGGCGGGTCAATCCTCACGATGGATTCAGCTGATAACCGGATCCGTCCTACAGGTGACAGTAGCTGTTCGATATAAACCCACACGTCAGCAATACTCGGGCACTGGACGAGTGCGTGCAGAACGGTTTCGTCGTCCTGAGCGCACCTCGGGCAGGCCCGGTTGACGGCACTTCCGTGCCGGTAGAGTTTATCTCGAACAGGTAGCGCACCTCGGTAGCACTGCGAGGCGAGGGATCTTTGGAAATTATCCATGGGCCCCGGCCCGAAAGTTCTCCTGAACAGACTGTTTAGCTGATTATCTTCGACGCCTAGAGTTTCCCCGAGAACGCCGTCGCACTTTTCCTTCACTAACCCTCTACAGAACGCTAGAGTGGAGCTACTACCGATCGCACTGCCCGCCTGACTGAGGGCGGTAAGAGCTTGGCGGCACTCGAGGTGCCAAGCGCCCATTCTCGGTCTACGTTTGATCCAGGATTGCAGCTCTGTTAAAGAAACGAGCTGCGGAAAATCGCGTCTGACGAAAGGCGACCACACTTGTTCATCGTCCAGGAAACGCTTGAGATGTCGTAGCCTGAGCGCATGTTTGCGCATCAGCAATCACGGCATGCCAAGGCCTCCGTTCAGCGGCTGTTGACAGCAGATGGAGCGCCTGACCAGTGGTACCTGACCCTTCCACAAAAAGTTGAAGAGCAAGCGTACTATCTTGGTTAACTAGCGGTCGGGACAAGGAACGACGGTCAAACGGTAATAGATGACGGATGCGATGTACGCATTCGCCACCTCCGCTCGACCTTTCAAGGAGAGCTTCCTCTCAGCCCATTTCTGGGTGAGGTTGGCCACCCTGTTCGTCACTTCTTCCTAGTTTTTCTCCAACTGGAGGTCCGGACCGAACCAGACCCCGAGCAGTTTAACGGGTCCGTCTGTCCAGCACCCTACGACGCTGTTGGGCGGCATGGACTTGCCCCTCCAGGTGCCTAGTTGCAAGCCCACTGACTTTTCCGCGTTAATTTTCGTCGAGAGTCAATACATACAGAAGGGAGGAGAGAGGACACCCTTGGCGAACCGAACGCGAGATGTTGAACGGTTCCGATAGATGGCCGTTCACCCGTATGACCGAGCAGATGCCGCTGTATAAAGCAGCTATCCACCCGCGGAAGACCGGACCGAAGCCAGCTGCTTTGAGAACAGCTGCCAGGTATCGATGGTCGACCCTATCGAAGGCTTTAGACTGATCTGAATTGATCAAAGCCCCACCCTAATAATAATATTAATAATAATAATAATAGCGCATCTTTGTGTGTATAATAGATCATTGAGTTTGCATAAAAATAAGAGTGTATAGTTTTATATAATATATACAATAGTTTCCTTTGACATGCTTCAAGTATTTCCCAACAAGAGTGCTTTTTTTTGCACGCGGGTATATGTGTGTCCGCAAGTGCATACATGTGTGTGTGTATTTTCCGTGTGCGTCGTGTAAATTTTGCAAGGCGAAATAAGGGTGCATTCAGGCTCCTCCCATGAAAGATTGAGTTGGTGTCATTCCGTCCATTATCAAAATTTCATGACCCCCAGACCTACATCCGGCCGAGTTCCGTATCATGCATTCTGTAATGTAATATATTTCTATTTAATCATACCCCTAATATGCAATGAGGGTGTTTACTGACTTGTAAACATACGAATTTTACCCAGCCAACCGCCTGATTTCGGCGCCTGTGTTTTCTTAATGACAGGTTTTCTGTATCAGAGGAGGTTAAATTTGTCTTAGCTCGCGGTTGCTGGTGGATGCTTGTTACTGATGACGCGCAAGGAAGCAGAAATACGTATTTAGCAATTTCACAACATCTGCAAGATGCTTTACGACTGCTGTTGATATTTTCCCGTGTTTTTAACATCATCGTCATCGTTGTCGACGTCGCTGTCTTCGTCGTATATCATCATCATCATAGTCATCATTATTATCATTATAATTTAGTTTTAAGATATATCAGGCGGATGCCCTGCGACACCTCGACTAAACACAAATGCATACATACATACATACATACATACATACATACATACATACATACATACATGCATACATGCATACATACATGTATGTATGTATGTATATATGCAGTTACTCTATCGAGACTACAAGTTCAGGTTTATACCTGTAATTATTGGTGCCCTGGGATATGTAACTCACTGCCGAAATACCAACCTTGAGAAATTGGGCTTCTCAAAACCAGAAAGGAGAAAGCTAATTCGAACACTACAGATTCAATCCATCAATG
>NC_142935.1:8555265-8577765 GCF_046866305.1 Octopus bimaculoides | reverse complement strand
GTGTGAATGTTTGTGTGTTTGAGTATATAAATGTATATGTGTGTTTGAGAATATAAATGTATATGTATATCTTACTTGTTTCAGTCTGTGGCCATGCTGGAGCTTCTCTTTGGAGAATATTTAGTCGAACGAATTGACATCAGTACTTAATATTTTAAGCCTCGTACTTCTATAGATCACTTTTGCCGAGCCACTACGTTACGAGGATGTAAACATACTAACACCTGTTATCAAGTGGTGGTAGAGGACAAACACATTCACACACACCACACACACACACACACACGCACACACACACACACACACACATATATAGACATATATATACACGATGGGCTACTTTCAGTTTCCGTCTACAAAATCCACTCAAAAGGCTTTGGTCGGTCCGAGGCTATAGTAGAAGAAACATGCTCAAGCTACCACGCAGTGGGACTGAACCCGGAACCAAGTGGTTGGGAAGCAAGCTTCTTACCACACAGTCTACGGTTGTGTATTTGTTTTGTGTATATGTGTATGTGATTGTGTGTGTATGTGTGTGCGTGTGAATGTGTTTGTCTCCTACCACAACTTGATAACAGGTGTTAGTATGTCTACGTCCTCGTAACGTAGTGGCTCGGCAAAATAGATCGATAGAAGTACGAGGCTTAAAAATTTAAGTTCTGATGTCGATTCCTTCGACTAAAAATTCTCCGAAGAGACGCCCCAGCATGGCCGCAGTCGAATGACTGAAACAAGTAAGATATACACATAGATTTATATTTATATATATACTCAAACACACAAACATTCACACACACAAACGTACGCGTACATACACACTCACACACGCGCGCGCACACACACACACACAGAGTAATATTTGTGTGTGCGTGCGTGTGTGTGTGTGTGTGTGTGTGTGTGTGTGTGTGTGTCTATTATAAACATTTCAATGCTTGCACGTTTGCGTATGCAGTGACAATACCCTAAGCATAACATTACGGGAAGAAACGGATCAAAATGGAACCAGAACTAAACCAAAATTATTAAAATTATAACGAGCATTTAACAGCAGGTAGATAGATAGACAGACAGAGAAACATGTGTATGCGCGGGCGTGTGCGAGTGTGTGTGTGTGTGTGTGTAGATTGGTAGGTAGATAGATAGATAGACAGGTAGATAGATAGATTGGTAGGTGGAGAAAGAGACATATAGATGTCTAGAGAGATAGATAACTAGACTACTGGCTAGCTAGCTAGATAGAGATAGATAGGGAGTGAAAGAGAGTGAGAGAGAGAGAGAGAGAGAGAGTTGAGATACATTCGGGAGAAAGGGAAAAAGTGGTTGGTTGAGAGAGAAAGTGGATAGATAGAAAGAAAGAGTGAAAGAGAGAGCCCGAGAGAAAAGAGGTGTGTATAAATGGTGAGAAAGAGAGAGAGAGAGAGAGAGAGAGAGAGAGAGAGAGAGAGAGAGAGAGAGAGAGAGCGAGCGAGGGAAAGAGACGGACAGAGGATTCACTTAATATATCAAACACCTGTGAGCGGCATACGCGATTACGATGAGAGAAGCCCACACCTGTGCGCTAAAAGGACTTCGCTGTTTTTATTTTGGCAAGAGGAGAACACCGAGTTTTAATCCGACTGGCGACAGTCTGTCGCCAGTAAACGGCTACACCTGACTGACTGCTGTCCAGCGAGTGTATACGGCTGTTTTGGGTGGGAGAGGACGTCTTATTTATTTGTTTATACATACATGTGTTGTGCATACATACATACATGCATACATACATACATAGACACACGCACTGGTACGTACACACGTACATTCAAGCATGCTTGTGTACTTATAGAGAAGTATACGTGTATTTGTATATGTGTGTATATGTATATTTTGGTGGATGTGTGTATATGCGGAAAATTTACCTTAGAACAACCTCTTTTCCAGGTAAAAAGCGTTTTAAGTTACGCACATACATTCGTACACACATTTACACTCACACAAATTAATTACCTGTGTTGTGTGTATAGATATAAATGGATATGCTATATGTCTATGCACACTCACACACACACACATATATATATATATATGTGTGTGTGTGTGTGTGTGTGTGTATATATATATATATATGTATATACATATATGCATATATATATATATATATATATACATATATATACATACATATATATACATACATACACACATATATATATATATATATGTAGATATAGATTTCGATATAGGTATATATATATGTATAGGCCCAAGCGTGGGAATGTGGTAACAAGTTTGCTTGCTAACAACATGGTTCCTGGTTCAGTTCCGCACCGTAGTATCTTAAGTGTTTTCTTCTATAGTCCCAGGCCCACCAAAGCCTTGTTGGTAGAGATGCTAGACGGAAACTGAAAGAAGCCCGTCGTATATATATATATATATATATGTAAGTATGTGTTTGTATGCTTGTGTCCGTATCCGTGTTTCTGTTAGTTTTCGTCCCACCATTGACAACTGGTGCTGGTGCCTTTACATCCCCGTAACATATATGTATATACTGGTAAAATAAATATCAGGTATCTATCTATCTATCTATCTATCTATCTATCTATCTATCTATCTATCTATCTGTCTGTCTCTCTCTCTCTCTCTCTCTCTCTCTCTCCCTCTCTATCTATCTATCTCTCTATATACAGAGTAGGTGAATAAACTGTCATCTAAATTACGTAAAATGAAAATTTTACGTAATTTACCAAAATTACATAAAAAATATCTAGAAATACTAAAGAATAAATTCATTCAATAAAATCGCCATTGGCTTCAACCACGGTCTCCCAACGACTTCAGAATCTCCTGCAACTCTTCTGGATGGTCTCCTTGTTTAAGTTGGTGGAATACTGCCAAAATTCCTGCCTTCAGTTCATCTTTGGTGTAACAAGGAGTTTTGTTGGTCTCTCACTCAACAGCGCCCCACCTATAATAATCAAGTGGGTTGAAGTCTGGGGAGTTAGGTGGCCAGATGTTAGGGGTGGTGTGGTCACAGAAATTGTCTGACAGCAATGATTGGGTTCTTCTGCTTGTGTGGCATAGTACAGAGTCCTATTGCCAGATATAGGGTCTCCCAGTAGCCACCCTCTTGACGCAGGGCAGCACTAACTCCTTCAAGTACTTGATGTAGGACTCCGTACTGAGTCCGAGGCCTCGTGAGAAGATGAATGGAGGCATAACGTCGCCATCACTAGTGATCACTCCAAACATCGAGATATCGACTAAATGTTTGTTTTTTATCACTCTGGGTACATGCCATCGGGTAGCTCTGTTTTCAGATTGACACCCAAAACACTCTGAAATGTTCGTATTTGAGCTTCCGGCGCGAATGCCAAGCAGTACAGCATCTCGTTTCCAAATTTCTGGTAGAGTGAATTGTGTCATGGTGCTGCTCTTTCTCACAGACGGTGCCCAAGTGACCCTATTATACTGTGTAGTCGACAAAATCCAAAGCAAACGATGTGCATGCGCGAAAACAAAAGTATTTAAAAAATGGTGATATTTTACCCATCGCACCCTGAGTGTGTGTTTGTGTGTGTGTGTGTGTGTGTGTGTTTATTTATATATATATATAAATATATAATGACTGAAACAAGATAAGACTTATTATACACGCAGCGGAACTGAACCTGGAAACACGTGGTTTGGAAGCAAACATGTTACCACACTTGCATGTGTGTGTGTGTGTATAAACGGTTGTTTATGACAGATACGTGAAAGATACGCACACACACACACACACACACACACACACACACACATACGTCTACTCTTACATACATACTTTTGCATGTTATCATCGTTTAGCCCCGCAAAACGGAAAGATAAGACGAAGCTTTGATCAAGCTTTGATTCTCCTGACCTGATCTTCTCATCCTAGTTTCCACATTTTGTCACATTATATAATGTGTCATTTTCTTTTATTAAAACAACTGGACGTAATTTGAATTAGTTATATACGTCAGTGAAACTAAAACACACACACACACACACACACACACACACACACACACACACACACACACACACACACACACACACACACAGAGTCACGGGGTATTAAGTATGATTAGTTTTGTAAATCTCTGGCTGATAATCCGTACATGAAGAAATCATTGTCGAGCTGATGTACAAAGATATAAAGAAATTATAGAGCAATATGTGGCTTTTTTTGTATGTTTTTATTCATAATGGTTGCCCTGTATGAATACTGATATTTCGTATCAGGGACATCTACTTGCCTGTGCGCGAATGGATACGTGTGCGTATGCGATTATATTTATCATATACCGTTAGACTGATGCCATGCTGAGGCATCGACTTTTAAGGTTCTTCTTGAAAGAATCGATTCCAGTACTTATATCTTCCTTCTAAGCGTGATTTTCATTCGTATATATGTATATGTGTGTGTATATGTTTGTGTGTATATGTTTGTGTGTCTGTGTTTGCCCCCCACCCCACATCGCTTGACAACCGATGGTAGTGTGTTTGTGTCCCCGTAACTTAGCAGTTCGGCAAAAGAGACAGATAGAATATGTATTAGACTTACAAAGAATACGTCCTGGGGTCGAATTGTTCGACTAAAGGCGGTGCTCCAGCATGGCCGCAGTCAAATGACTGAAACAAGTAAAAGAGTAAGAGAGTAAAAGAGTATATGGATTAAGAAGGTCTGTGACAAAGATTCTTGGCACTTCCACTTTGTAGGACTTGCAAAGGGCCTTCAGAGAGCGCCTGGAATGGCACAAAAAGTGCAATGAAGTCAGAGGATCCGACTTTGAAAGGGATTAGAGATTTCTGCTTCTTTGAAATTAACAAATGTCTTTCCTGAAAGAGTCTCAAATCTTCCGGAATGTAACTTAGACACACGCGCGCGTGATCACACACACAAACACACACACACACACACACACACACACACACACACACACACACACATACACACACACACACACACACACACACACACACAAATATGTATGTATATATATATATGAATATGTATATGTGTGTGTGTGTAATGAATGCAAGTAATTTTGTCATAAAAGCAGTAAAGGATATAATAGCAGAAATTACGCACACACAAACACACACACTCACATACACACACATACACATACACACAGTATATATACATATAACTATGCATTTACACACGCACATACACACATATGATTGAAGCATGAGCGTGGGAAAAAAACATTGGTTTGTTGTGGTGTTTGTTGTCATGCACATATGCTTTTACAGACGTGGTTGAATATGAATGTGTGCGTATTTGCGTCTCTCTCTCTATCTATCTATCTATCTATCTATCTATCTATCTATCTATTTATCTATCTATCTGTCTATCTATCTATCTATCTATCTATCTATCTATCTATCTATCTATCTATCTATCTATCTATCTATGCATACATACATATATATAAATAAATATATATATATATATATGTATATATATATGTATATGTATATTTATGTTTATGCATACATACGCGCACACACATACACACACATATGTACACAAACACCCACACCTACTTTCACACACACACACACACACACACACACACGCGCGCGCGCGCACGTACAAATATATGTATATACATTACAGTTGACGACACACCTGTGTAAAAGTTATCTGCCTAATTGTGTAGGTGACGATTATAATGATCACCTTGACAAATCATAAAGTAAAAATCACACGAACACACAAACACACACATTCACAACGACAACAACAACAAACAATTTCAACGTCAATAAACAAAAGAAAAGAACAATAAATTATAAATAAATGAAAACTGGCCATGGTTTAATAAATATTTAGGACATATTTACGAAATTTAATCTATCTATCTATCTATCTATCTATCTATCTATCTATCTATCTATCTATCTATCTGTCTGTCTGTCTGTCTGTCTGTCTGTCTATCTATCTATCTATCTATCTATCTATCTATCTATCTATCTATCTATCTACCTATCTATCAATTTATTTATCAAACGGTCTGTCTGTCTCTCCGTCTGACTGTTTGTCTGTCTGTTTCCCCCTCGCTCCTTCCCTCCTCTCTCTCTAACTATATCTCAGATAGAGGTATAAGGAGTTGCAAGCGGTGTGAGAGACGATTTGTCCGGAAAAACTTTGTTTTATATTTTCTATGAAAGCGGTTGGAAAGCTTTTATGGATGTCAGTTAATGTGATCTTCGGAAAAAGCATATTTTATCCTTCTAAAGTGTAAGATCGCATGCTCTAGAAAGCTTACTCCAATTATGAGGTGAGAGCATCAAATTATCTTTTGACAACCAAATGTATAAAACTAAAAAAAACATTTATTTAATTCTGTCTGAATTTCGAAAGGATTGCGTGTGAGAATAAAATCTAGATTTAAAGGGGTTTCACAAACACTCCAAATTTGTTGGAAGTGTTGACTATATATTAGTATATCTATAATCTTTGATTCTAGAAGAAACAGTGACATAGTTGGTATATTGATGGTAGAGATTATGTTCAGTTTATGAAGTCAGAAGTGTGAAAATATGCTAAATCACGGTCAATATATAGAGGTTGTAGAACAAGAAAGCCTGGGAGTAATTTCATTCAAGATTACGTGAAATACATTTTTAATGACTTTCATGAAACTTAAGCTGATGATGTGCCACCTGTGATACTAAACGGTAATACGTAAGGTAATGTTTAATTTTTGAAACCAGTTCCAGGTAACGTTTCCTTCTTGTAATTATTCGAAAGGAAGATGCTGGAGTGTTAATGAATTCTTTTTCTTTTTCTTTTTATTCTTTAAATCTATCTTTAGCATTGACATGCATTATGCAAACTCAGTTTAATTACTGAAAGTTGGAAACCTTAAAGGCGATCATAACTTCACCAAGTTATGAATCGGCAACAAAAAATAACCATGAGTAACAAAAAAATATATATATATAATAAAATAAAAAGAGAGATATTTAACGTTTTGCACAGCAGCTCTTCTTCAGAAAGACGGAATCAGACACGGGGGAAGATAACGTCAAAATGAACACAAAGTGAGCAGAAGGGCATAAAGTTATACCAGACTTTATGTAACAAAGAGTGTAATTAGCCAAAAGGGTCTCGTTATGTTTTAGCTTGTCTGGCAATTCTGTTCCTGTATTCATACGCGCATGGTACTCATCCGTCTATTTCAAATACTTTTTACCTAGTATTGTCGGACTACATTTGGAATACTGTCCATATATATACATACATACATACATACATACATACATGCATACATGCATACATACATACATGCATGCATATATAATAAACGGGTTATTGAAAGAACCAATGAAACAAAACCATTTTCAAATGTGTATCTATCAAAGTGATTGTATTTTTGCATATAACCTTATCTTCCTCCAATGTGAACAAAACTGTCCGACGAAAGAGAACGTGAAACTCTGAGTAAGAGTGTTTGTGATATTTTTGCTGCTCTGTAATATTGCATATATTAAGTGAGGGCTTCCTTAATATGAAACCAATGGTTGCCTTAATCCACAAATAAAGAGCCTTTAACCACCAATATGTACGTTTACATACATATATATGTATATGTGAGTATACATACATACATACATATAAATACTTCTCTCTCTCTATCTCTTGTTACTCGTCCTTCGCCTCTCACCGTTACTACTACTATCTATCTCTCTCTCTCTACCTCTCGTTGCTCACGTTTATTCTACTTCCTCCCCTTCTTTTCCCTCTGCTACTCTTTCTCCTCACACAGCCTTGGTCACGTGTGTCCGGATGCTATTTCTTTTCGTTCTTGGAATCACCAAGCTCGCACGTACTTCTTTGCCCCTCCTGTACGTGCTTCACAGCGTTCAATACATACACACTTCACGTCTGGCTGTACAGCCTTTTTGTTTGTTTATTTCACCGTTTCGTTTTCCTGTCTTGTTTTCCGTCCACCACTACCCTCCACGAGAACAATTTAGTTTGTGGTCGTGGGAAGAACCATTTTAACGATGCGTACTACCTTAATTCTTCGAAACGCCGGAGTTTTAATGGTGGCAGCTGATGAAGGGGATATTTCTATGTGGCCCGCTTGTTTGTTGCACTTTGTTTACCATTTTGTCCTTGTTCTTTTGCCACGTTATGTACCCAGTTATGTATCTATATGTACATGTAGATGAACGTATATACATACATGTACATATATATGCATATACTCATATATTGTTTATATATATATATATATATATATATATATATATATATATATATATATATATATATATATATATATATACGTACGTATGTATATGTGTGTGTATCTATACTCTTAATCTATGTACGTATGTATGTATGTATGTATGTATGTATGTATCTATCTATCTATTTATCTATCTATATATATGCATATACATACACACGTAAGTACATACGTAAATATATTCGCGTATATATATATATATATATATATATATATATATATATATGTACATGCATACATGCATACATACACATACATACATACATACATACACACACATATCTACTCACACATTATTTTGCATTGACACAGAAACACAGTGAGTACCATATTCACAAACTCATTTCTATTTGTAGCTCAAAATATTAAAAATAACTACGCCTTGTTAAACATTGACAAAAAGGTAAACTGAATACGTATATATATTGTTGGACGTCCATTCATGCATCGCGGTGCAATATATATTATATTAAATGACAAAGAATTTATACACAACACACACTCGCGCACACGCATACACCCACAGGCAAAGGAGCAAGAATACACATACAAATAACCAGACACTGATGCATATATTAAAAGAACTTATACATTCTTTTACTGCAACACATACTATGAATGCATTATAATGCTACGCGCGCGCGCACACACACACACACACACACGCACACACACGCACACACATGCACACCAATATATATGATTGACCGCTAGACCCTAAAGCTTTTTTATTCCTTCTGTTTATTTCCCCGTGTTCCTTTCTGTTGAAGAGCGTAGGCTCGAAACGTAAAAGACTTTCACTCTCCCGAGCGTTAAACTAATACACCTGTTTGTTGTTTAGACACCTGTCTTCGTCTTTTGTTTTTTCTGTAAATTTCAACTATTTATATATATATATATATATATATATATATATATATATATATATATATATATATATATATATATATATATATATATGTTGTTGTACTTGGGGATGGTCATATTGCCAGTTTAGCCAATAAAAACACACGCACTGTATATTTGGTGTTAATTTTTTTTTTTTCAGCTTTATATTACATTAATCTTAATCTTAATCTTAATCTTATTTCGGCCAGAGTTCTTTCGTCACACTTCTGTGACCTCATCAGTGGTCCTTTGTTTCCTTCTTTCTTATGTGTGTCTCACCTTGCTAACTAACAGCCATTTTGTATTTTGTATTCCTATTGTATGTGTCTACGCATGCGTGTCCTTCAATGTGTCTGTGTCTTTTGTAAGTGCATGTGTGTATGGGGAGTGTCTGTATCACCTATATTCTCTGTTAATACGTGTTCATATGTATTAGTTTTTATTTATTTATATGTTCATGTGTGTGTGTGTGTGTGTGTGTGTGGTTTTTTTTTTTTTTTTTTTTTTTAATGTGTTTAATTAAATTTTGTTAACGTATGTAGTATTTAATTCCATTTGTTTATCTATGTATTGTATTATACTTTGTTCCTATTATTGTTTTATGGGTAACATGTTGTCACATGCTGTGGTTTGTTAGTGGCGTATGTTAGTGTTCCATTCTAGTTTCCTATTCAGGCTAGGTTTCCCTTCTATTATGTGTGTAGCTTCAGTAATTTGTCTAAGTGCTGCATCACTGCTATGTGTAGATAAGATTTTAATTTCTATGTTGTTGATTGAGCCTCTATGTTCTTGCTCAGCGTGCTGGTACAGAACTGATGAGTTCTTCCCTTCCTTAAGTTCCCTCCAATGTTCGTTTGCCCGCTCCCCTATACTCCTTGCTGTTTCGCCTACATATGTCGTTGTCTTATTTCTGCATCGTCCCTCTGTACATCTTATACTATAGACCACATTTCTGGTTTTGCAGTTCGTTTGTGGGCTAAATCTACATACGATACAGTTCCTATCAGTGCAGGGGCTTCTACTGAAAGGGTATGTTCTACTGATAAGGGATTTGATAGGGTTGCCTGGCCTTTCGACAACCTTAATTCTTAGCTTAAGTTTGTCTAGGGCCCTTCTAAAGCGGTACGCCAGTTCGCCTCTAGGGGTGGTGTCGACGAACATGACGCTTTGGTACTTGTGGCTATTGTACCATGAGCTTGCCTTCCCTATTTTCTTCTTAGTTCTTTCTATGGTGTTCCATGATTTGCTCCTATAGAGTGGGCAAATCCCATTCCTATCGTTGCGTTTGATTGTTTCAAACTTCTTCATAGCTCCTTTGTAAACCCTGATCCTTTCTTTATGGCTGTAACCCGAGAACTGCATGCGGTGGACGAAATGTTGTATATGTCTCTTTAATTCTGTAGGGTCGCACATGCAGGAGACATTTCGCATTACTCTGACGAGGTCTGCCATCAATATGTTGAATTTGGCATTGTCCGCAATAGCCGAGTTCCGGTGGGTCAGGTACTTGGAGGCCATAGGTTTTGTATAGTGTGAATGGAGGATTCTGGTTTTATTGTTCTTAGTTTCTAGCCAGAGTTCAGTATCTAATACAGGTAATCTATGGTTAGGGTGTTTAGTAGGGTAGTCTATCGTAACTCTAATACTCTGGTGGATGGAGTTAGCTATTCGCTGGATGCTCTCCATAGTCTTAGTTTCTATTTCTATTTCAGGGGTACTCTCTTGTGGGGGTGTCTTTACCACTAAGTTGATATCATCGACATATCGAGAGTACACATTCACGAGTATGGAGTTCTGTGTCAGGCGTTCCTTAAGCCTTCTGTCCCACCATACCATGAAAAGATTGGCCACATCACCGGCGATACTAACCCCGATGGCTGCCCCCTCGTCCTGGGCGTATAATTTGTTGTTAAATTTAAAGGTGTGGCCTTTTAGGGTGACCTTTATACTAGCTCCTAGTGCATGTGCGATCATTTTCTTTACCTGGTGGATATTAGTGGGGGTCCGTATGGCTCTGGTCCATCCACTCCATCTCTCTATAGGGGTCTTCCTAGCCATAGAGGTAATTGTGGGTGGTCTACCTCTTAGACGTCTACTAGGGCAGAAATCTCTAAGGTCGTATCTATCTAGATATGCATCGTCATATGTCAATCTAAGTAGGAGGCCCAGTTCTTCTGTGTTGACTTTTTGGAACTCTACTTCGCTCTCGTTGATCATTTCCACGCACTTTTGGGTTCGCAGGTGAGATTTGAGGCCAATATATATATGTATATATATATATATATATATATTTCAACTATTTATATATATATATATATATATATATAAATAGTTGAAATATATATATATATATATATATATATATAAATAGTTGAAATATATATATATATATATATATATATACATATATATATTGGCCTCAAATCTCACCTGCGAACCCATGGAAAACAAACCTCACCCAGCTATTCTGATTATATGTCTGTGCACACGTTTGAATGTGGTGTGTGCCAGAGGGTTTGCAAATCCAATGGGGGTCTTAAAAGACATGTTAGGATCCACAATGAGCAGAACTTACTTGCAGGTATTGGTAGTGCAAATCAGAGGTGCAATCTGTGTGGGTGTTTTTTCAAAACACTGTCTGGTTTAAAAAGCCACATCAGACGCCATGAAAGGGCTAAGGTGTAGGTGCAGGAGGTGGTCAAACTCTGTTTAAGGAGTAGACAACCACCATATATATATATATATATATATATATATATATATATATATATATATATATATATATATATATATATATATATATATATATATATATATATACATATATATATATATATATATATATATATATATATATATATATATATATATATATGTATACTGCGGGTGATAAATTGAATATTAATTTAATTAACATCGCGTGAGGGGAAATCGTCGAATCAGCATCCGGGAATTATCTGAGAATGTGCAGATTAATTACGGTTCATTTCATTCCCGCATCACAGACGATTTAGGTATGAGCCGCGTGTCTGCCAAGTTTGTGCCAAACTGCTTTCAACTGATCAGAAAGACACACCGATTTCCATTGCACAGGTTCCCCTTGATTGTGTCAAGAACGATGAAAACGTTTTGGAAACTTTGCGTAGGCCTCTGAGCAGGTATCGCCAAGCTACTGGCAAAATATGATGCAGATTCTCTGCTCACACCTTTCTCTGTTGTAAAGAGCGGAAGTGAGCTAGAACGTTAAAACTTAATGCGCATGCACAACAGAGTACAGGTTCAGTCTTTGACAAACGGATTCGCTCTGCGTGCTTTAGCTTCGTTACTATAGCAACAGTCTGCATACTTATTGATAAGACCATGTATATATACATTTATATATACAGACATATATATACATACATACACACACACACACACATATATATACATACACGACGGGTTTTTTTTTTCAATTTCCATCTACCAAATCCACTCATTAGGCTGTGGTTGGCCCGAGGCTAGAGTAAAACACTTACGCAAGATGCCACGCAGTGGGACTCAACCCGGAACCATGTGGTTGGGAAGCAAACTCATTACCACATACCCACATATATATATATATATATATATATATATATATATATATATATATATATATATATATATATATATATCACAGGCTTCCAAACAGTTTCTGACTACGAATTTCACTCACAACTCATTGGTCGTTTCGGAGACATTTGGGACCGAACCCGAACTCATGTGAGCACAAACGGACCGTCTGAAACCCCATAGCCTTGCCTCAAATCTATACATAGATTTTAGCACAACCACAAAGAAGACTTTGCACAAAAACCATACACACATACACACACACACACACACGCACGCACACACACACACACACACACACACACACACACACACACACATATTTACGCCCTCATAAACATCAGCAGACGCACATATTTAGAAGGGTTTCAGTTCCCATACCCGCGCGTATCATCATCATCATCAGCAGCAGCAGCAGCAGTATTACCGCTAACCACTAACACCAGCCCTATCATCACTGTCGCTATTGTGTGGTAGGCCATGAACACCCCCTCATCCTCTTACGCTGCCCGCGTCCCCCCATCACCCCCCCCCCCCCTCCCCCCGTCTCCCCACCCTTCCGTACCACCTCAGCTACCCTCCGTTTCCCCTCCGCCCTTTCGTTGGCTAGACGGTCACCGCCGCAATATAACTGACCTACCTGGCTAACGTTACCAGACACTCCGTCGCCAGATTTTCACACAACTCAGTGCATGGCAGAGCAGCGCCGCCGCCAACGCCCTCGCCACCAGCATTTACAACAACAGCAACAACAACAACAACAACAAAAGCAATGGCCGCCATCAGCAATAAACATACATATGTATATACACACACACACGCACACATATACATACCGCTGCATATCCATACATAGAGATACACACACACACACACACACACATACACAAATATATGTACATATACGTATATGTAGAAATGCCTATACATTTGTGGATGTACACACACACACACATACACATATACGTATTTATGCTTGACAGTATATACATGTGTGTGTGTATACACATATCCATAGTAACATATACACATATGTTCGCGTATATACATACATGCATGTCTGTCTGTCTCTCTCTTTATATATATATATATATATATATATATATATATATATATATGTATGTGTGTGTATATATATATATATATATACACACACATACACACACGCACACACACACACACACACACACACACACATCTATATATATACACACATACTCGCATGCACGCACCGAAACGATCTCACGCCCACCGACGAATATCTCTTGTATTGATACCGTAAAGCCACAACCGCAGAGACTGCTACCGTACCTCTTACCACAACCAGAACTACAACACCACCACCACCACCACCACCACCACAGACATCGCCACAAACACCATCAAATCACACGCACCACCGACACAACCATCCCCATCGTCATATTAACCCCAGTTTAGGGTCAATGGAGGAAGGAGCTCTCTTGTGAGCACTCGATTTGCGAGAAACTGCAGCCACATCTCCTTCGATTCATAAGCTTTGACTCGTATCGGCTGACACGTCTGATGACGTAGTCCGAGAATGCAAGAAGGTCATGAATGGAATCCTTTTGATCACAGGTCTGTTTATGAAAGGCTGACCTGGGGTTAAATAGCAACACCTTGCTACCTCACCACCACCTCCACCATCGTCCATATCCTCACCACCGGAAGTGGTGTTTATATGTTTACATGTTCACACACACACACATATATTATGTACATAATGCATACATATACATACTCTTTTACTCTTTTACTTGTTTCAGTCATGTGACTGCGGCCATGCTGGAGCACCGCCTTTAGTCGAGGAAATCGACCGCAGGACTTATTCTTTGTAAGCCTAGTACTTAGTCTATTGGTCTATTTTGCCGAACCGCTTAATAACGGGGACGTAAACACACCAGCATCGGTTGTCAAGCGATGTTGGGGTGGGGGATAAACACACACACACACATGCATATATACATACATACGACGGGTTTCTTTCAGTTTCCGTCTACCAAGTCCACTCACAAGGCTTTGGTCGGCTCGAAGCTATAGTAGAAGGCAATTGCCCAAAAGCCTTGTGAGTGGACTTGGTAGACGGAAACTGAAAGAAGTCCGTCGTATATATGTATATATATATATATATGTATGTGTGTTTGTGTGTCTGTGTTTGTCCCCTCCCCCCACCATCGCTTGACAACCGATGCTGGTGTGTTTACGTCCCCGTAACTTAGCGGTTCGGCAAAAAGAGACCGATAGAATGAGTACTAGGCTTACAAAGAATAAGTCCTGGGGTCGATTTTCTCGACTAATGGCGGTGCTCCAGCATGGCCGCAGTCAAATGACTGAAACAAGTAAAAGAGTAAAAAGAGTAAAAGATATATATATATATATATACATGTGTGCGTGTGTGTGTGTATATAATATATATACAAATGTTTGCGTGTGTGTATGTATGTATATGTATATATGTGTGTGTATATTCCTACATAGAAACATACGCACGTACATACACACCTGCGCCTCTTCCTTCTCCTCTTCTCTTCCACCATCACTCTCTCTGTCTCTGTTTTTGCCTGTCTATCTACTGTCTCTCTCTTTTACTCTCTCTCCCTCTCCTCCTTAGTTCTCTCTCTCTCTCTCTCTCTCTCTCTTTACAAGCAGGTGTAAATAATTATAGTGAATTTGACAAGCCGAGTCGAATGAGGAGACCCTTCCTCCTCCCAACAGCAAGAGGTGAAGGAAGAGTAGAAGGAACGAAGTTGTTGCTGTTGTTTAGCCCTAGGTCAGTCCTGATCCACTTGGTTTACGATCACAGATGTTGCAGTTATGATGGTTTCTGGTCAGAACTAGTCAATACTTGCAAACATGTCCCCAAATACTTTTTGACCCCAGATTTAATCCACCGAAATACGTAAACCCATTTTGGGTTTCAAGGCTGCATAGAAATGCGTTAACTTTCGTACCTCTTCCGAAGAACTCTTTTTCTCTTCCTATTCTTCATCGGAACATTCTCTGGTTTTATTTAGTTCTGTTTTGGCTGCCAAGTTAGAGCAAGAGGTGAAGAAAACGCAGAAAGAAACGAAGATGTTGCGGTTTAACCCTAGGTCTCTCTTGACCAACCACATCTATGATCAGAGATGCTGCTGGCTGTGGCCATCTCTGGGTCAGAACTATCCAATTCTTGCCATCGAGTCCCCAAAATACCTTTTGGCCATTGCTATAACCCACTTAAATAAATAATATCGATTTAGTCACAGTTGCAAATAGAGAAAAGCATTATGAGGAATGCCAGGAAGTTGCGTTAACTTTCGTAACTCTTTTCAGAAGAACTCTTTTCACAACCGGTCACTTGTCTTTTATTTTGTCCTGTTTTGGTAAGTAGGTACTCCACACTCCATTAAAAGCTATTTCTTTTGTTCTTATAGAGATTACTTCGTGTCTTTTTAGATCTTCAAAATTTAAAGACAGTGCCATTCCCGAGACACCAGCCTTTGGCAATGTAACGTTTCATGTGCAAGGAACATTTTACGCTCCATCTCTCTCGTATCTCTCTGTCCATTGTGTCGGAAACAGGGTTTGCAAGGTATGCAAACTCAACTACCGAAATTTGGACGATGGGTTCAATGAAAGTGCTTTAGGCATATTCTTGAAGAAAGCCATCGCCAAAATGAATGAGCATAGAAACATTTGAAGTATTTTGTGTGGAGGAGATGAGACTATCGATTACATCGACCCCAGCGTTGAACTGGTATTTATTTAATCCACCCCAAAAGGATGAAAAGCAAAGTCGACCTCAGCGGAATTTGAACTCAGAACGTAGCGACGGACGAAATGTTTAGTTTATTTCGTCCGCTTTTACGTTCTAAGTTCAAATTCTGCTCGTGGTCGACTTTCAACCTTTCGGGGTCGATGAAATAAATACCAGTTACGCACTGGGGTCGATGTAATCGACTTCTTACCTCCTCCCGGAAATTGCTGGCCTTGTGCCAAAATTTGAAATATTTATTATACTTGTGATTGTTTTGATATCAAAATTGAAAAACATTGATCTTGCTGGTAAAAGAATTATCGGACTTAGGTTAGCATCCCGAGAGCAAATTTCGTTCCCGCGTTTATGGTCTCTCTACCAATTTCTATCACCCATTCTCTTCCTCTCTGTCTCTGTCTGTCTGTCTCTCTGTCTCTCTCTGTCTCTGTCTGTCTCTCTCTTTCTATCTTTCTGCCTTTCTGCCTTTCTGTCTGTCTGTCTTTCTCTTTCTCTCTCTCTCTCTCTCTCTCTCTCTCTCCCCTCTCTCTCTCCCTCCCTCTCTCTCTCTCTCTCTCTCTATCTATCTATCTATCTACTTATAAAATAAGTACCGAATACTGGAGTCTATCTCTATCGCACTCTCTCTCTCTCCCTCTCTCTCTCTCCCTCTCTCTCTCTCCCTCTCTCCCTCTCCCTCTCTCTCTCTCCCTCTCTCTCTCCCTCTCTCTCTCTCCCTCTCTCTCTCCCTCTCTCTCTCTCTCTCTCTCTCTCTCCCTCTCTCCCTCTCTGTCTCTCCTCCTCTCTCTCTCCCTCTCCCTCTCCCTCCTCTCTGTCTCTCTCTCCCCCTCTCTTTCTCCCCCCTCTCTCTCTTTCGTTCGCTCTCTCCTTCCCTCCCTTTCTAGAGCAAGTCAAGACACGTTCTTCACGGAAACTCGAAACAATCAGCTCACTTTTCGTTTCGGCAATCGGCGAAACATGTACACCTGTCACAAGAAAATACCGCCAAATCCATAGCATTCTTTAATCCTGATGGTACTTGGACTTGATCGTACAGATGCTTAGCAGTCGCAGTACACACCTAACCTCTGTAGCTTTGTTCTCCGCCGAAGTTCAAAATGCCGTCTTGCTTTTGCCCTTCTGGTGTAGGTTTATGTGTTTGCCTTAAGATGTAGGGCCCAAGGAGGGACATTACCTGAAGAGGATATTGAAGGGGAATACGAAAAGGGGGTCATATACGACAGTGAGTTAACATTCACTAACACACACTCACATACATATGTACATATGTATATATATTCATGTATATATATATATATATATATATATATATATATATATATATATATATATATATATATATATATAATAATTTTTCCAGAGGATGTAGCAACCGTTACCAATATAGCATAAGAACTTACCTTAGGGGATCATTAACTAGATTCCTTAAGGGTCGTTCTCACAGTTTATATTATATTATAAGGTTAGATATAAGGATAGACATTTGACACTTCTTCAGGAGTGGTTACCATTCGAACAAAACACGAAAAAACACATACATAACTATTATTAAATTCTTAGATTCCCGTTAGATTTCGTCTTTGTTATTATAGGGGAGATAACTCCTTAATTTTCTATTTTTATTGCTCTCCTGTAGATTTCCACTAGATTAATTAATTATTTTGTTTATTTCTCTTTACTATACTATATTACCCGTTCCTTTACCCGTATACAAATGCATACATACATTTTACCCGTATACTTATCCATATATACATACACACACATATATATACATACACATATGTATACACATATACATACATACATATATATATATATATATATATATATATATATATATATATATATATATATACACATATATGCACACATACACACATACATACAAATACAACACACATACACATATATATATACACATGTACATATATATACATATACATATACATATATACATATATATATATACACACACACACACACACTTACACACACATATGTATATATGTACATATATATGCATATCTTTCATATACACACACACACATACACTTATATGCACTCATCCATATATGCATAATTGCACATACATAAACATACATGAGACATCATGCTGTACTTCATCACATCTTGAGATCATTTATACCAACAAAATGTACTTCTTATGATATGCGTACATTTCAGAGCATTATTCTTTTATTAATCAATTTATCCTTAGAGAAGAGTATGTGGTATAGTTCCACGGTACAGAGCGAACAATACTTTCTTCCTCTCTTATATGGCATTGATCTAGCTATTATAGACCATTCTAATGAATACTGTTTATTACTTTCCTTAAGACCCCAGATGTATTTGCTAAGACTAGTGTTAGCCATTTTCTTCCTATCTCTAAAGCATGAGAAATGGTTAGAAATTCTACGGCATACCTGTCCTGAAGTGCACCCCAAGTATGTCATGGTATCTGTTTGAGTCTTTACTTTGCATTGATATATTATATTTTTGACTTTCGAATTAGGTCCTTCACATTTTATTCTCCTAGGGTTTACCTCTTTTACTGTGATTATGTTCTTACTCCTATTATTAATAAATGAACCTCTATTATTATTATTATTATTATTATTATTATTATTATTATTATTATTATCATTATCACCATTATTATCATTATTATTATTATTATTACCATCATTGTTATCATTCTCATTATTATTATTATTATTATTATTATTATTATTATTATTATTATTATTATTATTATTATTATTATTATTACTGCCATTTATATTATTATTCAAATTCTCATTCCTACCTGATTCCCTAGACTTAAGTATTTTAAGGTTATGTGCTGCTATTATCTGTGCTATGTTCCTAGTATTTGAAAATCCAAATCTGATTATATGTGTGTTTATAATCTTACCATAGTTTTGTTCGAATGGTAACCACTCCTGAAGAAGTGCCAAATGTCTAAATCCAATAGACCAGTCACTGGATAAGTTTGGCACAGAAATGTTAACATAGAGTGGTGAATAAATCGATATATCGAATTTGAAGTCTCTGTCTTTTTTGAATATGAAAATTTAAAAGTTTAAAAACCTTATAATATATATATATATATATATATATATATATATATATATATATATATATATATATATATATGCACATATACATACACACGTACACCACCTCCTCAAAATCAGCATCAACGACTACAAGCTAGTGGTAATGCATGAATTCACCTACCTCCACTTTACCATCGCTGACGACCCCTCCTAGACCCTGAGATCAACAGGCGAATTGGACACGCATCCTCCACATTTGCCAGGGTCACAAACAGGAAACTGGCTGCAAACACCAAAATTGTTGTCTAGAAGGCGTGTGTCCTTAGTATGGTATTTTACGGCAGCGAGACGTGGAGTCTCTATTCTAGACAGGAGCGGCGTCTCAACGTCTTCCACCTTCATAATTTGAGACGCATCTTGGCTATCAAGTAGCCCGATCACATCGCCAACACCAAAGACCTCAACCGATCCAAGATACCTAGCATACTCACCCTACTCCAGGAGCGTTCTTTGCACTGTCTCGGCCATGTACATCGCATGCCGGACGGCAGGATCCCAAGGGACTTCCTGTATGGGTGATTGGTTACCTGCACAAGAGCAGGAGGACGACTTCATCTCCGTTGCAAGGACGTCTGTAAGAGAGATGTTAAGTCGCTTGACATCTGGACGTCTTGAGATGGGAGGAGGTCGCAAATAATCGGCCTCGCTGGTGAGAAATACTGTGAAAGGGGATGAAAGGAGGGGAAGAAAAACAGGAACTTGCAAACCAAACAAGTAGCACCGGCAGAGAGCCCCTTCAAATGCAGTCGCTATGTATGTGGCTGTCACGCTTGTGTGGGCCTCTACACCATGCATGGGCAACCTGCGGCCCTCTCCCACCTGGAAAGGGTACGATGCGGCCCCCAGTTGACGTAAAGTTGCCCATCCCTACACCATCAGCAACAGGCACGATTTCTTCGGGCGCAGATCCATGGCTTCTCGAGACCGACGAGACTACTACTACTACTACTACTACTACTACTACTACTACTACTACTACTACTACTATATACACACACACGTGCATGTGACTCACATACATACACCAAATGTTTTTTTATTCCTTCTGTTTATTTCCTCGTGTTCCTTTCTGTTGAAGAGCGTAGGCTCGAAACGTAAAAGACTTTCTCACCCTCCTCAGCGTCAAAGTAATACACGTGCTTGTTGTTTATACACCTGTCCTCGTCTTTTGTTTTTCTGTAAATTTCAATTACATACATACATACATACATGTATGCTTGCATGATACGTGTATGCATGCATGCATGTCTTCTATAAGGCTCTCTCTCTCTCTTTTCGTAATTATTTCGAAGAATGTTTTATGAGCAAACCACCAAGCAACACCTGATGGAAAAGCTGATTTAACAAGTAAAACTACAACAATAACAGCATCATCTATATGAGCTTCAAGAACAACAAGCCAAATATGGCACACATATACACACACGACACGCACACACAAACACACATATGCACGCACACGAAAATAGTATCAGGCATACACACACACCCACACACACTCACACACACATGCACGCACACACCAACACAAACATATACACGCACACGAAAATAGCATCAGGCATAGACACCCACGCGCGCGCGCACACACACACCGACACAAACACACATATACATGCACACGAAAATAGTATCGGGCATAGACACACACACACACACACACACACACACACACACACCGACACAAACAGACATATACACGCACATGAAAATAGTATCAGGTATAGATACACACGCACACACATACTCATACACACAGACGCATAGATACACACGCACACTCATACACACACACACGTATATATACAAATTTGTGTATGTATGTGTGTACGAAGAAAAGACGTCGATACGTACACGCACATACAAACAATGACACACGTAAACGCACTTGCATACCGATATCCACATACATTCACGCAAACACACATATATACACTATAGTCATACGCACGTGGACGTGATCTCCGTACCCGACCTCAAAGATACGGAAATGAAAATAAATAAAATACGATGATGATGATGATGAGGATGAGGATGATGATGATGATGATGATGATGGGAATGATGAAGCTGACGACGACGATGATAAAAAGAAAACATTGGTGAGAAAGCACCTGTCCGCTTGTATAAATACGTATCTATGCATGTACGTAAGTGTCTCTCTCTCTCTCCGTATATTATATATATATATATATATATATATATATATATATATATATATATATATATATATATATATGTATATGTGTGTGTGTGTGTGTGTATATGTATATATATATATATATATATATATATATATATATATATATATGTGTATATATATATATATATATATATATATATATATATATATATATATATATATATATGCATACGTACATATATATATGCATACATACACACACACACACACACATATATATATATATATATATATATATATATATATATATATACAAACACACACACACACATGTGTATATGTATGTATCTATATATATATATAGATACATACATATACACATGTGTGTGTGTGTGTGTGTGTGTTTGTGTACGCATGTTACCTACTTCGTATCTATATATGTTATCTTTCTTTGCGACTGAAGTGGTTCGAAGAATTCAAACCAGTCACTAACCAAGTGCCAGTGGCTCAGGAACGAAATTTGCTTAGGGGGTGCAAACCCAGGTCCAAAATTTTTTACAAATTTGGTCTTGTTTTTTTTTTTCTGTTATTTATTTTTGTGATTTGTTCTTTGAGAAGGAACCTAACTTCAAGGTACTTTTTACACATCACTTTTTTATTCACGGTTTTGTAAACCTGAGTAAAATAAGTAGGGCTGCA
>NC_142935.1:8537765-8540265 GCF_046866305.1 Octopus bimaculoides | reverse complement strand
TAGTTTCCATCACCGAACTCAACTTACAAGGCTTTGATCGGCTCGAGGTTATAGTAGAGGACACTTGCCGAATGTTCCACGCAGTGGCACTGAACTCGGAACCATGTGGTTTGAAAGCAAGCTAACCACATGTGAATCGTTTGCGATTTTTTTTCGTCCGTCCTCCTTTTCTCTTGGACTTTTCTCTGTCTCCTGATTTTGAAAAAGAGCGTTTGCTCGAAATGTAAAACTACTTTTCTTTCCTTCGCTGAGCGCCTGCTAATACTTTGCATGTACTACGTCCTCACGCTGTTGCTTTTTCTTGTGTTTGTTCTTCGTTTTTTTTTTAGGAAGTATCATTATATATATATATATATATATATATATATATATATATATATATATATATATATATATATATATATATATATATATATATATGTATGTATGTATGTATGTATGTATGTATGTATGTAAATATGTATGTGTGTGTGTATGTGTGTATACATGTATATGGTGTGCCTTGTGTTTTTCTAGGTGTCACGACATGAGTGAATGTTCTTTTGAAGAATGTGTACGTACAGGTGTATGTATGTATGTATGTATGTATGTATCTATCTATCTATCTATCTATCTATCTATCTATCTATCTATCTATCTATCTTGCTCTCTATCTCTGTCTTTTTGTCTCCCTGTTTCTGTTTCTCATTTGACACATTTTCTCCTCTTCCTCCTTTTCCTCCTCCTTCCACCTCTCCCCCTCTCTCTTCCTCTCTCTCTCCACTCCCTCTCTCCTCTCCTTATATTTCAATACACCTCTATATATCATACAAAAAAAAATCATGTAAAACCGCAAGGAAGGACATCTGTCCAACACATATTTTATATATCGCTGAGGTTAGAATAGCAACGACGGTGAGCAGAGAAGCAGGGTGGGGGCACATGGGGGTGGTGTTAATAGGTCACTACACACACATACACACATTCACACACACCGAGCTATTTCTCTGCATTGATTTCATATTACTGTAAAAAAATGATGTTCTCTTATATCCGGGATAGACTTACAGGCGGCTGAAATACGTAATTTCCACACGTCTCATTTTATATTTTATTTCGGCAGCTAATGGTGATGAGTTTTATCACTGTGATGCCTTGTTTTATTTTTTTTTTCTGTTTTTAAATAGGGCCCGGTATGATTTACGAAAGATTTAGCAGCTGTTTCTAGCAAAACAAAGGACTGCGTACAGACTTTGTCGTTGTTCGTTGGAGCCCAATGTTCCATTAAAGTCCCAGTTCCGCAGATTGTAACCCCATGGAATACTATATGTGAGGCACGCTGGAAGAAGGACACCAACCGCTCTGCCTACAACATCAAGGCCGCACTAGCGGCAAACCTGAAGAAGGTTTTCGAAGGTGACGTTGATAGGTCACCACACACACACACACACACACACACCTAGATACTTCTCCGTATCGATTTCATATTACAGTAAACAAAATGCTATCGTATATCCGGGATGCGAAATTTTTTTTTCCCACGAGAGTTTCGGAACCCAGTAATGAACTCATTTGCATACAGCCAATCTGAGCTCACCTTGACCTTACATACATACATACATACATACACACATACATACATACATACATACATACATACATACATACATACATACATATATACAGTCATGCATACATATGTAACACATTGCCTAAATACCAATCTTGAAAAATTAGGCTTCTCAAAACCCGAAAGGCGAAAGCTAATTCGAAGACTACACATCCAGTCAATCAGTGGAACTGTAAAAGTCTGTAAAATTTACCAGAAGTTTATCAGTTAAATATATATGAGCATGTCTAGATATGCAACTATATGCATGAGAAGACATACATACATACATACATACAAAAATAGCCTGCTGATGGTGTTGAAATTCCAGGAGCCCTGGATCTAGGTTAGAAACCAGCTCTTTCTCTATTGGCAAGAAACTTTGAAATAAAACTGAACACATACATTCATACACACACACACACACACACACACACACACACACACACACACACACACACGCACGCACGCAGACATATATATTACATAACTACACAGAGACAGAAAAACAGACACACACATACACACAAACATATACCTATATACGTAACCTAAAAACAAAAAAGGTATACCTGACAGAAACTGTCGGAAGAACCGGTGTAGCGCAATACTGCAAGCAGGTGGTGTTACACAGTCCTTTGATCTGGTCGGTCTGGCTTGTGTTATCGACAGATCTATCGCGTATACCAACTCCGTGACTATTTGTTCAGAAATGTTTATTGTGACCGGTTGGTGGCGACACTGACTTTCTTTAGTCATTTTTGTTGAGTAAGCGCTGAAACTATTTCGTACTTACCTCTCTGCTGTGTGTTTGTCTATGTGTGTGTGTGTGTGTGTGTGTGTGTGTGTGTGTGTGTGTGCGTGCGTGTGTATATACATAGATATATAAGTATATAAGTATGTTTCTAATTA
>NC_142935.1:8527765-8530265 GCF_046866305.1 Octopus bimaculoides | reverse complement strand
GAAACTGCTGGCTCTGTGCCAAACACATCACCTACTTGGCCACGCCTCATTATTTATTTGGGACTTTTTTCTATTATTATCAAGCAATCAATCGATAGAACTGACATTCGATCGCTTCGATCTCCACTCGGCATCTAGTGTGTTATTCGCTTACGCAATCTCTACGTTATTTCACTGTGCCTTTCCTTAACCTAGTCGCCTTCTCTCCCCACTCTCTCTATGGATATGACTGATCTGTTTGCGTGTGAGTTTTGCTATCAACTAATTTTAATGTATGCTAATTAATATATTTTCCTAAAAGCATACAGCTGGCTTTCTCTTCGATCATTTTGACTTTTCTTCCTTTCATTGGTAGGTTGACTTGCAGCAAAATCTTTTGATGTTATTCGCTTGTCACGATTACGACACAGGAAGGTAAGGAGGTTTGACATTTCATCTGTTTTTTATGTTTATTTATTTTCATATAACCCTTCTCAAATATCTGCCATAACTTCCAATGTCCGGGTCCGCACCGAATGTTGATTAATTGTTTAAATGTCTTAACTACGTCGTGGGTTATTAGGAACATAATTACCCTGGTTAATAACATCATCTTTAGGGTGTATATGTGAAGTATGTATATATCAAACCTATACATATTTCGATCGGTTGAACACGCCAAATGAAGTATAAATATAGATATTATAGAATATTATTACCATAACAAAAATACATCCCTTAAGGGTCGAAAAAATAAAATGGGATATGTGTGCAAGTAAAGCATAGAAGAAGGCGGATTACTTCTTGGAAAATTACTTTTACCTATTATATTGATCCGTATACATTGTATATAAAGCTAATTATGCGGATAAACAAATTAGATATATATTAATATAATGTTAAAAAATTGAACAGGACAACCAAGGAATAAAGTGAATATTTACACACCAGACATGGAGATGCTCTTTCCTCGTCTGTTATCGTCCAAAAGTCATCCCAGTTTGGCAATAAGATTATTGATTTAGGTGGTGTCAAGACCAAAAAGCTGTTGTGGATAATTATGAAACGTATAGGACTATGTCGAAAACAAATCCGACACAGGTAATCGGTACAAAATATAAATATACAAGAAAAAAAATGAAGGTCGTACGGCTCTGAAGCAACATTAGGACAAAACAAGTAAAAGCGACGTAATGGAAAATGATGTCCTATTGGACTGGAAAGGAAAGTGTAGAGACGTAAAGATAGAAGCAAGGATTGGACGAAAGGTAAAAAATAAAGACAGAAACCAGTGTTGGATGTTAAGGGCAAAGTGAGAGCCAGGAGAAGCGTGACTGAGCACGCACGTGGTCAAACAAAGAAAGGCAGTTGAAAGGAGAAATGGGATGATCACATGATACCAAGAGAAGAGGGAAGAACGAGGAAACAAGTAGTGATGGATATTGTATGTATGTAAATGTATATGATACGAGAGTAAGTATGCGCACACATACACACACTCATACACTCATACACACACACAAACACGCGCGTGCGCACTAATTCTCAGACCCATTAGGACGATAAGAAATGTTTGCGTTATTTATTTTACTTCTCTGCTCCCTGCTCTGAGTTCAAATAGCTTTGAGGTCAGATTTTTCTTTCATCGTTCCCAGGGTGCCAACAAAAGCACCAAGCAATTGACGAAGTCGATTCTTCTCTCTTTTCCTGTTTCTAGCTCACTCTCAGAATCTTCACCCTTCTGTAATGTGAGAATTGTTAGGAACTGCTCACTTATGGCTGCCTTTTCCTCCAGAACTGGACAAGTGTTGAGCGAGGAATAAAGCGAATTCTTTCCACAAATCCCACAGAAGCTCACAAAGTGTCATATTGAATTATCTTTCACTCTGCTGCAGATTAGAATCTTCCACAGATGACGTCTGCACTCTTCTGTCTGATGCCGCTGAGAGGAGAACGGTTTGCGTACTTTATACATTCCAGAAATCTTGTATTCTGAACTGTTTTTACCAACAGAGTTGTTGTTGTTGGCACTCCGTCGCTTACGACGTCGAGGGTTCCAGTTGATCCGATCAACGGAACAGCCTGCTCGTGAAATTAACGTGCAAGTGGCTGAGCACTCCACAGACACGTGTACCCTTAACGTAGTTCTCGGGGATATTCAGCGTGACGCACAGTGTGACAAAACTGACCCTTTGAATTACAGGCACAACAGAAATAGGAAGAAAGACTGAGAGAAAGTTGTGGTGGAAGAGTACAGCAGGGTTCGCCACTATCCCCTGCCGGAGCCTCGTGGAGCCTTAGGTGTTTTCGCTCTATAAACACTCACAACGCCCGGTCTGGGAATCGAAACCGCGATCCTATGACCGCGAGTCCGCTGCCCTAACAACTGGGCCATTGCGCTTCCACACCAACAGAGTAACAAGGCGCAAAAAGAAAAAAGAAAAAAAAAGAACAACCAAAAGAGAAAAAAAATAAATTTAGAATCTCCTTAGGTCGACAAAGAAGGAAATCATGAGTGTTG
>NC_142935.1:8512765-8517765 GCF_046866305.1 Octopus bimaculoides | reverse complement strand
GTCACGAGAAGAAAAAACGAGAGAGAGAGAGAGAGAGAGAGGAAGGGGAGAGTGAGCATGGGGAGCCAAGGGGAGGATAGCAACAGGAGGAAGACATGTTATGACGGAACGGACAATGGTGGTGGTATGAGGTGGACAGAGTATAATAGAATGAAGGGCGGAGGAGTAGAGAAAGTATGGGAGACACTACGTACGGCTTTAACTGAAAGATACAATGTTTGGTTTGAGTGCATTTTTGATTGTTGCTTTTGGTCTTTGTATTTGCTTTGCGATGGGTTTTTTTTCTGTTAATGGTTGTGTTTTGATGTATTTATTTACGTTTTTTGTTGTTTTTATTCATTCTGGAATGTTTAGATCTGCTGTTCGACTGTCGGCGAACTTGGTAAAACGCAAAAACGACCATACACACATACACATACACAAATGCACTAACACACACACACACACACACACACACACACACGCACATACATGGCAAGGTTCGTACAGAAGCTGTCGAGCCTGTGCCCAGTGTTGCCTGATGAAGAGGAACAAAACCAAGTTCAAGTCCAATGTGAAGTGAATCGAACTCCAGTATCGAACCCGGAACCACACAACTGGGAAGCTAACTTCTTATCACATGGCTGCCCCTGCAGAATATGAGAGAGAGCAATGATTTTTCCTAATTTCTTAAAATGAAAAAAATAATGCATACCAGCCTCCCTTCTGCATGTCACCGATGTCATCCAAGGGAAAGGCAAAGGGGCCGGTACAGCTTGGCACCAGTGACATCACAGCTCATTTCTATAGCTGAGTGAATTGGAGCAACGTGAAATAAAGAGTCTTGCTCAAGAACACAACACAGACCGGTCCGGGAGCCGAACTCTCTATCTCATGATTGTGAGCCCGACGCTTTAACAACCGAGCCATGCGCCTTCATATATACAGCGGTCATCAAGTCGTGCTGTGGAGGACAAATAAACACACGAGCACACGTCGAACAAAACGATGAACGGTATTTCGTCCATCTATACGACCTGGGCTCAAATTCCACCGAGGTCGACATTACCTTTAGGCGCAGGTATGGTTGTGTCATTAACTCCCAAATCCCGTGATTGTCCCTCGCATATATAGAAGATCACAATATGGAATATAAGTCGTTTTTTTCTTTTTCTTCTACAAACAAACAGCAGCTGTTTGAACTGAGAGTAACGTGGCTGCTCTTTCTAGCAGATCTTTAACTCAAGTAGAGGCTTCTTTCTAAGTCTCGTGATTGAAGTCAATTTACATTATGCTGAAGATATAACGCTTAACGTCTCTATTTGTGAGAGGCAAGAGGAGGACAACCTGCTGTGCAATGGTTACCATATTTTGGGTTAACACGTGGCATCAATCCCATTCACGAGTGCGGTGTTATTTACATAAATACATATGTATTTATACACACACACACACACACACACACACACACACACATATATGCACAAACGTATATATATGTTTGTGTGTAAGTATGTTTGCATTAAATGCAAGACTGCATTCATATCTTCTACCTCGCTGCTTCTATCATAATATGTAAAAATGAAAAAAATTTCCTTTGTCATCTTCATCGCTAATTCAGTTGTCAGAAGACTATTGTATTTTTAGGTCTATCTATCTATCTATCTATCTATCTATTTATCTATATATATATATATCTGTAGAATATGAGAGGATTAGTTCACTTGTGATCTAAACGAATAGGTACGCTGGGTAAGTGCTACAGTAGGTCGGCTGTTACGTTCCGAGATCACTGCTAAGGCTGGATTTAGGTATCGTGTTAGGGTTCCGTCATCGCAGGTATACTTTATATTAGAGGAAAAATCAAAACCAACGCAGAACGAGTATCTCAAGTCACTTAGAACAAATTAATGAAGGTAAGGTGGATTTCAAGTCTTACAGCTGTTTCTGGCATAACCCAAGTGGTTGGTTAGCATGTCCGTGCACTGAGTATTCCGTCATCAGAGACAAGGTATGAACATTTCAAGCATTCAACGACAATATGTGTCTTTACAGACAGTTGCTCCCATAAATTCTAAAATAAAATTTAAAATGTATGGAGGGTCAAAGTTGGGTACAAAAACAAGACAGTGGAGACAATCAAGGAAACATAGAAGGTCGTCAGACCAGAACGAGAGGAAAATAGTGAACGCTCGGAGAAATATTATGTATGTATGTGTGTGCGTATGTGTGTGTGTGTGTGTGTGTGTGTGTAAGTCAGAAATGGAAAACAAAACAATTATAGAATATGAGGGGATTAGTTCACTTGTGATCTAAACGAATAGGTACGCTGGGTAAGTGTTATAGTAGGTCGACCGTTAGGTCTCAAGATCACGGCTGAGACTGATTCTAGGGATTCGCCTTAGAGTTCCGTTATAACATGCATATATTATATCAGAGGAAGAATCAGAACCAACGCAGAACGGTTATCTAAATTTATTTAAAATGATTTTATTAGAGTAAGGTGAATTTGAAGTCTTACAGCCATTTCTGAGCTAACCCAAGTGGTAGGTTAGTATGTCTGTGCACTGGGTATTTCGTCATCAGAGATAAGGCATGAATATATATATATATATATATATATATATATATATATATATATATATATATATACTTAATTCAATAGTAGGATAAAATCTTTTATAAGAATTTTATCAAGTAGTTAGCGTGAAAAAGCTCATAAGGGAAAAATCCATCATTTATTCCACTAGAATATATTTATTTATATATATAATATATAATCCTTAACCCTTTCTGTCGAAGAGCGTAGGCTGGAAATGTAAAAGACTTTTCCGTTCTTCCCGAGTGTTAAACCAATACACCTGCTTATTGTTCGTACACCTGTCTTCGTCTTTTGTTTTCTGTAAAGTTGTACTATATATATATATATATATATATGTAGTGAAACTACCTACCGCCATTAGATACAAAACTACTATCGCCATTCTTCTCATTTAAATATAAACAAACGCGAACGTAGCGGAAAACATTAACCTTGTCATCACGTGACTGATCATTACACGAATCGGCAACTTCTTCGAACCGTTCCCGCCAGAACGCAAACTGACCAATCACAGCCCCTAATAAGGTCACGTGATAGAGTATTAAACTGAAGCCATCGGGAGCCAATAATTTGTTATAAATAGCTTTAACTCATACCCAACAAATTTGTCTCGGTCCAGTTTCTCTTAGAGACTGCTCCGTGTACCACACAACAGCAGCAGCAGCCAGCGACCACTTCAGCAGCTTCATCCAGCCAACGATGACCTCCGCCGTCGCCACATCAGCAACAAGAGTCTACGACTACTATCCAGCATCATCGTCATGACCAACACGATTACTACCAAGCAACATCTACACCACCAGTGTCAACACGACTTACTATGTACACCAAACCAACGCGGCACCTCTCTCTCTTCGATTCTGTTAGGCGACTCAGCTTCACCACGATAAATAAACAGACAAGAGTTCTCAGCCAGCGACGAACATCTGTATAACAAGAATCACGGCCCGGCATCGATGCCACGACATCACAACTAGTGATCAGCTCTGCCACACTCAGCCTCTCCTCACTTTCACATACAGAACTTTTCCTATAGTGTACTAAAGAACTGGTATAATTGTTCACGTGTTATTGACTCTCTTTCCATCTGCTGTAAACACTCATACACACATGTATCACTCACATACACACTTTTGTTTGTATGACGGCCTGTCTTTGATTATGTTCTTATATGTCGCATTCACACTCACACACAGACATACATCTTTAACGCTATAATAAATATCTCTGTTATTCATCTAATACGGTTGTGGTCTTTCATTACTGGTCATCTATGTTATCGTCGCATAACATATCATGTATATCATCTTCGATATATTATTTTGTTGTTCGACCGTGTGACACGTTTAAATAAAAGGAGTCCTTTGTTTTACCATTCGTCACCATTTCTCCTTTATGAGTTCGCACGGTCGTCCCTTACATATATATATATATATATATATATATATGCTTTTACTCTTTTACTTGTTTCAGTCATTTGACTGCGACCATGCTGGGGCACCGCCTTTAGTCGAGCAACTCGACCCTAGGACTTATTCTTTGTAAGCCTAGTACTTATTCTATCGGTCTCTTTTTGCCGAACCGCCAAGTTACGGGGACGCAAACACACCAGCATCGGTCGTCAAGCGAAGCTGGGGGGACAAACACAGACACACAAACATATACACACATATACATATAATATATATATATATACATATATATATATATACATATATACGACGGGCTTCTTTCAGTTTCCGTCTACCAAATCCACTCACAAGGCTTTGGTCGGCCCGAGGCTATAGTAGAAGACACTTGCCCAAGGTGCCACGCAGTGGGACTGAACCCAGAACCATGTGGTTGGTATATACATATATATATATATATATATATATATATATATATATATATATATATATATATATATATATATATAGAGAGAGAGAGAGAGAGAGAGAGAGAGATAGATAGATAGATAGATACACATACAAAAAGAAGATGACAAAAGAATAAGCGATTACCGTATGCACTTCATTAGCTTCCAGCTCTTTCTAGTTTAAGATGTGGTACACTCGTAATTGAATGCCTCACAGTCTCATCAGACCTTCAAATATATATGCTATATTTTCACGCCAACAGACAGACATTCTATTGTAATCATCTGACCTGAATGGGCAGCAGAGTTAAAGGTGTCGGCTTATCAAAGATATGCAGTCTTAACGTCCAATTTAAAGTCACTAAAATCGTTGTGCAATGCGCTATGAATAAAATAATAAATTTAGGTTTTCATTGCATCTACTGTTATGCAAATTAGACTAACCAGTTAGCTGAGACCTGTTTCTATAAGTTATAAATAGCCATAAACTATTGTCTCGGGAGATAGAAGATGGATAGGACTACAAATTGATCAGTTCGCTTAAGTTGGCTTACCTTTTAA
>NC_142935.1:8502765-8505265 GCF_046866305.1 Octopus bimaculoides | reverse complement strand
CGTATGGAAGAACGCGCACAGTTTGATGCGGCGCAGGAACTGGCTGACATCAGTGCGAGTCCCGAATTCGTCACAATGGGGCGTGAGAGGCGTGAAGCGGAGGCCCCTACCAAGGAGCGAGCGCTCAGCGGCGGACAGGGGGAGATTGGGTGGTATAGTCACAACCGTGTGAGGAAGCGGGGTGGTAGGGTGAGTAGGGTCGGGAGGAGGAGGTGTAGAAGCGGGGGGCGGAGGAGGAGGGGGAGAAGAGGTGGGATGGGGTTGGGTGGGGTTGGGGTTGTGGGAGGTGTGGGGAGGTGATGGCGTGGGGGTTAGGATGTCCGGGTGGGAGGAGTGTGAGTGTGTGGAATGGGCGGTGGAGGGGGGCATGGAATCGGGAGGGGGAGCTGAAGGGGAGGGTGTCAGGGGTGCGGAAGGGTGGGGGTTGAGGAGGTTGTGGAGTTTTTTATTTTTTGTGTGTGTGAGGAAATTGTGGAGTTGGTGATTGAGATTGAGGAGGAAGCGGAGGATAGGTTGGGTGAAGGGTTGAGGGCAGAGGGAGGAGAGGAGGAGGTAAGCTTGGGAGAGTTGGTGGTCAATGGAGTGGAGGAGGGAACGGGTGGAACGGATGGTGGCACGGATGATGAGGCGGGAGGTGCGGGCAAGGGTGGGTTCGATGAAGGGGGAGGAATAGGGGGGAGCGTGGAATTTCAAGAGGAAGCCACGGGGTATGACGTGATGGCGGAGACAGCGGCTGAGAAAGTTGAGATGACTAGTGTGGCGGGTCTTTTTGAAGAGCAAGTAAGAGAGGTTTTTTGTGGGTTGCAAGCATTGTGGGGGGAAAAAAGAAAGAAAACGGCGAAGAAGGGACTGAAGATGTTGGGTGAAGGAGTGAAGGTCAGGCATGGTGAGAGGATGTGAATGTCGGTGTGGGTGTTATTAGTGGTGAGACAAGGGAAGGACGAGAAAGGTAGAAGGAGAACAGATAAAGGTGAAACAAGTCGAAAAAAGTGGAAAAAAGTGTAAGAGTCACGGACAAATTTTGCTGATGTTCAATCAAGGTTCATCAAGGTTCAGGAAAGGCAGATCCAACGGGAACAGTAATCCAAGGTAATCCGGCGGTTGGGTACATAAAATCCAGTTGAAAGGCCAGGGTCCGTGTGAGCGTACGTCATATAGTTCAAAAACACAATAACAAAAAAACAAAAAAACAACAAGGTGAGGACGTGATATGGATAGTATTATTGGACGCTCAGGAAAGGAAAGAGAGAGTGTATGACGTTTCGGGCGTAGCCCTTCGTCGGAAAGATGGAAAGTTCGGAGAATGGAAGAACGGAGAAAGAGGAAAATGGTACCGATGCCCACGAGGTTACATGATGAAAAGACCGGAAGAGGACGTGGTGGGGGAAAAGTTCTTTCTAAGATGGGAGAGTGAAAAAGGGAGATGAATATCGGTGCGCGTGCGTAAGTCTGCGAGTGTGTGTGTGATAACAGAACGTGTGTGTGCGTATGTAGGTGTGTGTGTGTGTGTGTGTGCATGGTTTGGTGGTTTATCTGTTAGTGTGTTTGTGTGTGTGTGTGTGTGTGTATGACGTAGTGGAAGAAATTAGTAGCAGGACTGGTTAGTGGACGCTGTAGACAGTGTAGGTAGAAGGTCAACAGGTGGTTGTTTGGGTGTGTGTGTGTTCGTGTTTGTGTGGGGTTGTCGGTGTTAGGTACGTGTACGTGTGTGTGTGTATTTTGTATGTGCGCGTGTGTGTATGTGTATGTTTTCTGTGCGTGCGTGTGTGTTTGTGTGTATGTGTATGTTGTGTGTATGTGCGTTGCTGTGTACGTGTGTGTGCGTGCGTTTGCTATTGTATATGCGTGTGTTGTTTATGCCCATGTGTGTATGATTGTATGCGTGTCTGTGTGAGTGTGTAGTGTTGGTGAGAAGTGTGTGTGTATGTGGGTGTGTGCGTGTGTGTGTATATGTGTGGATGTGCGTGTGTGTGTGGGATTGTGAGTGTTAGGTACGGGTGTGTGTGTGTGTGTATGTATGTCTGTATGTGTTTCCGTGTGCGCGTGTGTGTATATTTTTTGTGCGTGCGTGTATGTGTATATTGTGTGTATATTGTGTATGTGTATATTGTGTATGTGTATATTGTGTATATATGTGTATATTGTGTATATTGTGTATATTGCGTATGTGTTATGTATATGAGTGAGTATTGTGTATGTGAGAGGTGTGTGTGCATGTGTGTATATGTGTATGTGTGCCTGTGTGTATATGTGTATGTGTGTCGTGTATGTGTGTATGTGTGTGTGTGTGTGGTTTTATGTATGTGAGGGGTGTGTATGTGTATGTTTATGTGTGTGCGTGCGTATGTGTGCCAGGTATGTGTGTTATTTTGTGTGTGCACTCCTGTGTGTATGTGTGTGCATGTGTATGCGGCTGTGTATGTAGGCGTGCGCGTATATATGGGTGTGTGTGTGTATATATGTGCGTTCGGCTATGTGTGTGTGAGGGCGCGTATGTATG
>NC_142935.1:8452765-8485265 GCF_046866305.1 Octopus bimaculoides | reverse complement strand
CTTAGAATTTCGAGAAGAATAAACTAGCTGAAGGGCTTTTTCACTTTGTCCGCCGTCACAAGCTTAGGGAATATTAAAAAAAAAAAAATGATGTTTATTGAAAATGATGATGATCGAATTTATCATAACTGGATTGAAACGAATTCCAGTTGGTATCCGATATAATTCGAGATGGACATTCACAAGCAGTGCTGGAATTTCTTGAATCTTGTCAGACAGGCATTAGAGTAAGCCTGAAAACAAGTAGAAAAACAAATCCAGTAATACAGTTCTATATTTAAGAGATGAGGAATTATTTACATTATTTACATTATCTACATTTGACGGATATTCGTCCTCATCTTGTTTGTTGTTAACACAACGTTTCGGCTGATATACCCTCCAGCCTTCGTCAGGTGTCTTGGGGAAATTTCGAACCTGGGTTCTCATTCCTATCGATGTTACTATTATTATTATTATTATATTATTATTATTATTATTAATCAGGTCGCTGCCGTGAATCGAACTCGGAACCTTGGGGTTAGTAGCCCGCGCTCTTAACCACTACGCCAACAAACAAGATGAGGACGAATATCCGTCAAATGTAGATAATGTAAATAATGTAAATCCAGTAATAGTCTCACAAATTCCCAGCGTTACTCACTTCGTCGTCTTGCTAATAAGGATTCTATTGTTACTAAAAAGACAGATAAGGGAGGCGCTATTGTAAATATGGATAAGAGAGAGTATATTTTCGGCTTGTGAGTATATTTCGGCTTGTGAGTATATTTTCGGCTTGTGAGTATATTTTCGGCTTGTGAGTATATTTCGGCTTGCATGACAAAACTTCATACGAAGAATTTACCTGTCGATCCACAAACCCCAATTACAGAGAGGAACTTGACAAAATAATTCTGGAAATGGAGGTAAACAATTTCATTAATAAGACTGAATCTAAGATTTTATGGTCAGAACAGAGAACACCGGTATTTTATGGTGTCCCTAAAATGCACAAAATGTTCGAAAAATTTCCTCCAATGCGATCACTGTACAGCGACTATGAATGTTGTACAACCATGTAATGGCTGGTTGGTTTTCTACTCCCTGTCGCAAAAAGATCAAGTTCCTATATTCGGGATGTTTTTGATTTTGCGTCCAAATTTAACGACTTTTCTAAGCACCGAAGTAGTGTCAAAAACTCTATTTTTTTGAGAGATAACCATGGATGTTTCTTTACTATATCCCAATATTGACCACGATGAAAAGGTGGAAGCATGCATGAATGCCTTCGAAAAACAGTCAAACAAAAGTATTCAATATAATTTTCTCTGTAATTTATTGAATTTGTGTTACAAAGTAACACAATGAAGTTTGGACAAAAATATTATCACTAGACGAGGGGTTGCGCCATGGGCACCCTTACGGCAGTGAACTTCGCTTATGTCTTCATGACGAAATTTCAGACACAGTTACCAAAGACATTCAAATCCCTGCATAGACATGAACCAATACTCTAGTTATGACTCATTGATGACGTCTTTTTTGTCTGGCAAGGATCACAGGACAGTCTAATTAATTTCTTGCATTTCTGTTATGCTAAAAACTATGGCTTTAAGTCCAAAATAAAATGTACGTCTAGTTTTTTCAAAATCTAGCGTTGAGTTTTTGGACGCAAAAGTCAAATTTTGTGTCAGAATAGTGACAGAATTATTTTGCAAGCTCACGTCATCCTACATTTACCGTCACCGCCGCTCCGGTCAAATCCGAAATCTCAATTTTTGAAGATAAAACGGATTTGTACTGATATAGGGTATTACTGGAAACATGCAAATGCTTTTGTACCTTATTATGTCAAATGCGGTTAAAGTGAATCACGATTAAAGGAAATCGCAAATGACATGGTTAAGATTAGCAAGGGAATTCAAATCTCCACGCATAATTTTAGCAACGAAAATAAAATTTGATAGAATTCCTTTGGCGAATAACTAACACCAAAATTTCGCTGGCATTTCAAAAGTATCACATGAAAGTTACCAGCATTTTGCAGAAAAATAACCTCGTTTTAAACAAATATTCCCTCAGTCGCCTATTATAGCCTTTAGGCAGAATAACAATATAAGACAAGTCTCAGCCTTTAAATCCAAGAAGATTAGTGTTGGAGTTGCTGAACGCTGCACCTTGAAAAACAGCCACAAGAGAGGTAGGTCTTGTTCGTTGTGTGAAAGCATGCTTCAAGTCAATTTTATCATGAATCATAACAGGAATGATATGATTTATACGGAAGGTGGGGCGTGTAAAGATTTCCATAACTTGATTTATGTTGGTTGTACAACAGAACAATTAAACAGAAGATTCAATGAGCACAGATATGACGTCATGCACAATAGCTGTAACTTGATAGAACTTGTCGAACATTTTACATCAAACGCCTGCAATTTTGAGGAACACCCGAAAGTGCACTTTCTCAGAAAATATTATGAATCAGCTACACTTTCGGTCCTCAAAATGCATGAGGACAAATATATCTGTGAATTACTGACATCACTCTCTGGAGGAATGGGAAAATGGCAGGTGAATTTCATTACATTTACACAAAACTGTTTGACTAAATATACTTTTTCTTTCTTTTTCCTTTTACCAGTTGTGTAAGTGGAAGCTGATGATGTCATTCTACCAAAATAGGAACGCAGGATTTCCTCGTTTATATTTTGAATTTCTGTTTCTGCAATTGTTTTTATTTTACATTTTGAACTTGAAGAAGACAGACGATCCTGTCGAAATGTCGTTCAAACCGTTAAATAAACAATCCATTACAAATCGCATCACGCTTGTCTTATTATGTCAATCTTTATAAAATTAACAACAACAACAATCCTTTCTAATAATGGCACTAGGCCCGAAATTTTGGGGGAAGGAACTAGTCCATCACACCAACCCCGGTGTTTCGCAGGTACTTAATTTAACGACCCCCAAAAGGTTGAAAAGCAAGGCAACCTCAACAGAATTTGAACTCAGAACGTAAAGGCAGACGCCGTGTCGCTAAGCAATTTGTCCGGCGTGCTAACGGTTCTGCCAGCACTTCTAAATAAAAAAAACTTGACTAATACATACTCTCATACACATACTGGTATATGTATAGATATAAATCGTAGATGCGACGATGATGTTCCGGGTACCTGATGCGTAAGGTTTTGTATTTGCATCAATTTGTGAATATATAATTGTGCTTTACAATTCTGTATATACGTATAAATGCAAACGTGTATGTATAATTTTGCATACCGAAATTAATAGTTTTATATGTAAAAGTTACGAAACAGCTGTAACTATATGGAAGTCATGTTCAAAAATAAATCTACATTAATTTGTCACACCTCCTGTTTTTATATACAAATACATACATATATGTATGTGTGTGTTTGTGTGTCTATATATACATATATATGGTGAGAATTTACAAAGCACAAAACAACAAAAAAAAAACAGAAGACGATGATGGGTGCGTAGACAACAAACAGATGTATTAATTTAACGCTCGGGAAGTGAGAAAGTCTTTTACGTTTCGAGCCTACGCTCTTCAACAGAAAGGAACACAGAAATAAACAGGGAGAGAAAGAATGTATATATGTATTTGTATATATATACGCATGTATGTATATATATATATATATGTGTGTGTGTGTGTGTGTGTGTGTGTGTGTGTGTGTGTGTGTGTGTGTGTATGTACATATATGTATATATATATGTGTATATGTATATCTATCTATCTATCTATCTATCTATCTATCTATCTATCTATCTATCTTTCTATCTATCTATCTATATTTGCTAACAGTTTGACTCAGCTCCACATATTAAAAATATATGTAATTCGTATCAAATTGCGTTACAACTTTCGTTTGTACACACACACACACACAAACATACACACACACACACACACACACACACACACACACACACACACACGCACACACGCGTATACTCCAAACCTGACTCGCTGACACTTGAAATGCAAAAAAAAAAAAAAAAACGTTTTGCATGATCCGCCGTTAAGATCTGATAAGATTCGATAAATAAAAGTTAAAAAAAAAAATAACAATCAAACAAAAAAGTTCCAGAAAATTTATAATAATAAAATAAATATATAAATAATAATAATAAAACTCCGGTGCGTATAAAATAATGTAGAATGCAAAATATAGACCGTGAGAAAAGTCGACCCAGCTGCCTCTCCTTATTCGTTCGTTGAAAATCCTTTTATTAATGGCTGTGTAATAAACAGATATATGTTCTCCATTGTTAAGATGGCGGTTTTATAGGTAAGAACATAATGATATTAATGACGGCTATTGTTGCAGTTAGTCATGTCGTTGCTGTTGGTGGTGACGTTGTGGTGGTGGTGGTGGTGGTGGCGGTGGTTGTAGATGTGGTGGTGGTGATGTTGATGGTGGTGGTTGTGGTGGGGTAGATGGTGTTGGTGGCGGTGGTTGTGGTAGATGGTGTTGGTGGCGATGGTGATAGTGGTAGATGTAGTTGCGGTTGTAGTAGTTGTAGTGGTTGCAGTAGTGGTGGGAATGGTAGTGGTGGAGTTGATGTTGACGTTGGTTATGATGATAATGGTGGTGGTAATACTAACGGTGTTGGTGGTAGTGGTGGCAGTGGTGATGTCATGAAGCGTATGTCGTGATAGTGGTGGTGGCGTTGATGGCATCGGTGGTAGTGGTGGTGGTGGTGGTATTGGGGTTGGTATAGTCGCTGATGGTGGTGTTAGCAACGGTGGTGGTTAGAGTGGTAGTGTGACGGTAGTGATGGTGGTGGCGTTGACGGCATGACTCGGAGTCGCATGTTATGATAGTGGCAGTGGTATAGGTGACGGTGATGATGGCGATGGTGGTGGAATAGGTGATGGTGGTGGCGGTGCTACGACTGTTTTTCCATGATTTGCAGTGTCACCACTGCATGATTTGCAGTGTGACGGTAGCACTGGTAGTGGCGGCGGTGGTAACATTAGTAGTACTACCATCGCTGATGGTGGTAGTGGTGGCAGTGATGGTGGTAGTGGTGGCAGTGATGGTGGTACTTTTGCGTTAATGGTGATAGCATTAGTCGTAGTGGTGACAACAGTGATGATGGTGATTGTGGTGGTGACGAGAATGGATGGCAGTAGCTGTTTGCTAGTGGTGTTGGTGGTGGTGTTGGTGGTGGTGAGCAGTAGCAGAAGTAGTAGTATTGATGGTGGTGGTGGTGGTGGGTCGGTAGTAATGGAGGTGGTGGTTCTTGTTGATAGATCCCACGTGTGTGAGAAATAGACACAAATCCGTTGAGAATTTCCAGTCTTCGTCCTTAACAGCTGTAAATGTTGATATGTATAGAGTTGTATATACACACACACATAATTAGACGCATTGAACACACACACACACACACACACACACACAAAGACACATACATACACGCACGCACACACAAACAAACGGACATACATAAACATATGCGTGCATACGTACGTATATATACAAACTGGTGCGTATTTGCATACACGCGCTCTTGCTTTCTACCATTAAACATCGCTGCTTAGGTCAGGCTGGAGCATCACTTGTACTACACACACACACACATCCATACGCACGCGCACACGAACACACATACACCGGTTGCATCACCAGGAGCTCACGCGCGCATACACCTCGATGTTTTATGAGAAGTTACCTGTTCTACGCCTCTTGAAACTTGAAGTCATACGAAATTGAATAAAATTATTGAACATATTTGAATTAAAAATATGTATAATCTCTACTAAATGTGTTGAGGGCTTCTTTCGTTTTCCTAAGTCCACTCTATCGTGTGTGTGTGTGTGTGTGTGTGTGTGTGTGTGTGTATAACTGAAAAATTTGGAGTCAACAAGGAGTACGGTAGGACATTTATTTTTCAATCACTACAATTGTTTCCATGCAACGTAGTTCTCCAGGCGTGCAGATATTTGATTATGTAACCGTTTCCCTGCATTATGAGATCTAGCTGTATTTCCTCAGGCGATATGATATATTTTGCCAGCGGTCCTTTAGCAACCATACACCTTTGATGAACGCAGTGGCGAATTCTGAAGGTGGACGAGCTTTATACTGCACTCTACTACGTTCTTAACAGAATGTACCATAACTACACACACACACACGCATATTCATATATACATACATATATGATGACCGGTAACTCCCCAAAAATTTTATTCTCTCTCTTTATTTCCTTGTGTTCCTCTCTGTTGAAGAGCGTAGGCTTGAAACATTAAAGATTTTTTTTACTTTCCCGAACGTCAAACCAATGCACCTGCTTGATGTATATACACCTGTCTTCGTCTTTTGTTTTTATGTAAATTTCAACTATATCTATCTATCTATCTATCAATCTATCTTTCTATCTATCTATCTATCTATCTATCTATCTATCTATCTATCTATCTATCTATCTATCTATCTATCTATCTACCTGTCTATCTACCTGTCTATATATATATATATATATATATATATATATATATATATATATATATATACACACACAATGGCATACATAAGCATAGTACATAACATACATATGGCCATACAGAACATTATCCAACACAGCATAACATACAGACAGACAGACAGACAGACCTATATAACATAACATATCGTAGCAACAAAGTGTATCATAGTACTATATAAGCCATACACACACACAAACATATATGTATATATATATATATATATATATATATATATATATATATATATATATGTGTGTGTGTGTGTGTGTGTGTGTGTGTATATACAAAGCAGAATGATAAAGAAGTAGCATCGGTAATAGTTACCATTGTACAGATGTTGGAGCTGCATTTCATCAAACCCACTCCGTGACAGGAGAGGTCGAGTAGGGGAGTCAACTCCCGAACCTCAAATGTTAAAAAGTCCGTTTTTGTTTTGATTATTGCCTCAAACATTACAATATATGACAGGCTTTCAATTATTTTCCAGGATTATGACGAAAAAAAGAAAATGAAAAAAAAAAGAAAGAAAGAGAGTAAAATACTATAAATAAATATAAACAAAAACAAGAACATGCAGAAAATAAAAATAAAAATATAAAATATCGGGCAAGAAAAGACCTTTCTTAAACTGCAGCACCATCGGCGCCACCTACATCCTTTTATCATCACTACCACCTCCTTTTTCGTCACCGCCACCACCACCACAACCACCACCACGACTACCACCACCACCACCACCACCACCACCACCACCACGTTCTAAGACAACATAACAAGAAGACAAAACACAAGAATTGCATCCATTGGATATTCGAAGAGTAGTTTATTTCACTTGGGAGGTATTCCGTTTCGTTTCGTTTCTTTCCTTTCCCTTTTTTCTTTTCTTCTTTTCTGTTCTTATCCGTTTCGTTACCTCTTCATTTCCGAGTTGCATCAATAGAAGATGTGAGAACGAGACACTTACGAAGCTAGATAAGTGATGGAAGTGGCGGTGCTGTAGCGGGGTGCGGCCAATTTCTTCTCGCTTCCCATCTTTCTGTGTATGTTTTGACCCGTCTAATCGAATGTATCTGTATTTATTTACAATATCACACCCATATCGATAATCACCGCTGAGAGCAAACACTTGTCAATGAGCGATCCCTTACGCGGTTGCCTGACCTGCTGAAATAGCAGCTAAATCTCTTTCGTTCTCTCTCAAATCGCTCTCTAATGCAATGGTCGTAGCACCGTCTTGAACGGTTTTGTCCAATAGTTCTCAACAGTTCTCTAACCTATAGACTTTTTTGATTCCTTCTTTACGCAAGCAGACCCTCATAACCATTCCATGTTTAATAAAATCCAGTAGTACCTTTATAATTAAATATCTCGTTCTGCTATAAGTGCAGGGTTTGAAATTTTCGGAGAGCGGGTAAGTCGATTACACGGACACGGTGGCTGACTGGTTCTTATTTTATAGACTTGGAAAGGATGAAAGGCGGAGTCAACATCGGCGGCGGAATTTGAACTCAGAACTTGACCCCAGACGAAATGCTGAATTTCCCGGCCTTATTCTATAAGTTTGACACTGAGTAAAAACAGAGTTTTTTTTTTGACGTTTCGAGCATAGCGCTTCGTCGGAAAAGAAAAACGGAAAAATCCAAAGAGGGGGGAAATTACCAACAGCACGTGTGTAGTTATACAGAATGCATGTATGTAATCTTTATATGGAAAGATAACTATTATCTGGATTTCAGTGGTAACTTAAGATTTAAAGTTAACAAAAGAGAAAAAGAAAAATGAAAAAAAAAAAAAAAAAAATTATATATCATTTTTATTTCCGGTTCACGTTATATATGTCAAAAGATGCTGTCATGAAATTGACCGATATTACTGAACGATATCATGACGTGATTTCCTATCCGTTAGTGATGCTTTCTGTCTCTCAGGCGAGGCACTTCAGTCTCCCTTTCTCACATATCTGTCAATCGGACAAGCAACACAAGAGAAGTGTTAGTGAGTACAAAACGACCGTGCATATTAATTAATGAATTTCTGAATTCAAATGCTGTGTAGGTCGACTTTATCTTCAATCCTTTCAGGGTCGATAAAATAAGTACGAGTTGAACACTGGGGTCAGCGTAATTGACTTTTCCCTCCACTTATAATTGCTGGACTTGCGCCAAAATTTGCAACCATATATAGACGTAGCTGTGTAACAAGAAGCTTGCTTCCCAAACACATGGATCCGGGTTCAGTCCCACTGCCTGGCACCTTGAGCAAGTGTCTCCTACTATAGCCTCGGGCCGACCAAAGCCTTGTGAGTGGATTTGGTGGATTTGGTAGACAGAAACTGATTGACGCCCACCATATGTATCTATATAATTTTATATAGAGTTACCCAAGGTTTCGCATCCACAAAGCCAAAGCCTTGTGAACAGCTCGTCAGACTCTATATGATTACAAAATTTAAAATATCTACGTCGCAGACAAATACGAAAGGAATACGAAAAAACGTTAATGAGGACGGGTTATTTTCCTCTTAATCAGTGGGGAAAAAATCTCGATCTTTACCGACCAATTAACCCCTTCCCACCTCTTTTCCATCTCCCAAATTCTCACCCCACCACCTATTAATGCCGATAGACATTCTTCGAGCTTCTGGACGATAGCTAGCTCCATGCCAGTTAGTATTTTGGAATTTCAATAACTCTTGAGGTCAAGGTTCAAATGACCGGCTCATGCTAACCCATTTACGCCCCTCCTCCTCCTCCTCTTTCCCCTCCTCCCCCTCCGCTTTTCCCAAGTTATTCTCCGCCTTCCCCCCTTTTTCCCTTTTCGAGACTGTGACCGCCGTCTTTCAGCACACTCCTTTCCAACAGTCCCTCTATAACCTTGCCCCTACGTGGTCAGCCGTCCGGCTAGAAAGAGCAGCTTGATCTTCCTCATCGCAGTCTTCACTGAATGTGCTGTAAGGAAGCTTGCTTTGCACCCACGTGCAGTCGCAGGTACAGGCATGCTCAGACAAAAGTTGATGTGGTCACGGCTAGAATGCCTTTGGTCACATATTCTTTGTTTGAACGGATTTCATTTGAAGAGTACAAAAAATAACATTGTATCACTACTATTACTACTACTACTGTTGCCGCTGCTGTAACTACTACTACTACTACTACTACTACTACTACTACTACTACTACTACTACTACTGTTACTACTACTACTACTACTACTACTACTGTTACTACAACTACTACGACTGTTGTTACTGCTGCTGCTGCTGCTACTACTACTACTACTACTACTACTACTACTACTACTACTACTACTACTACTAATCAGTGAATTAGCAATTCGGCAAAAGGTTCCCGATAAAATAAGTCCCAAGCTCAAACAGAAAAGATGGGGGTAAGATAAAAGAAAAAGAAAGAAAAAATCGTTAATATTGGGGATGCGATTCATTCAAATGGAAATTCTTGAAGACGATGCCCCAGCATGGTCACGGTCTAATGACTGAAACAAGTGGAAGATAAAAGAAAAAAAAAAATTAATCCTAACCCTAAAACGACCCTCAACATCAGCATCATCAACAACACCGAAGTTATATACCCTGGTGAGCTTACGTATCACCAAAAGCTACTACTACTACTACTACTACTACGACTACTGCTGCCGCCGCCGTAATCACCACCACCACCACCACCACTACCACTACTACTACTACTACTACTACTACTACTACTGCTGCTGCTGCTGCTGCTGCTGCTGCTGCTGCTGCTGCTGCTGCCACTACTACTACTACTACTACTACTACTACTACTACTACTACTACTAAGTTCACAGGGCCTACCGCACAGACCAACAATCGTGAACCATTCCTTCAAATCGTCTCAACTTCCACTGGCCACCCGTGTCTGTGGCGCCCAGTGTCTGGGAACGTTTCTAACAGGTTAAGGAACCAAGAAAGAAAGAAAGAAAGAATGAAAAAGAAAGGAAGAGAGAAAAAAGAAAGAAGGCGAGAGAAGAAATAAATCGCATCTTTCTTTGGACATGTGTTCTATGTTAGGCTTCTGTTAAAGATGACTGTTCCGGCCGATAATTGCTCTCACATTATCGTTGGCCCTTCACACACACACTCACTCACCACACACACACACACAAACACACACACACACACACACACACACACACACACACACACACACACACACACACACACATAACAGCGTGTGTGTGAGTATGTGTGTTTGTCTATACATATGTCTACATATATATGTACACACACATACATGCCTGTACGCATGAATATTAATGAATTGTAGTCACATAGTATTTCGTTATGCAATCATAATACACAATAAAGCATATTGAACGTTTTTATAAGTCAATACCATGTTCTACTGTGTTACCAGTGCTACTACATCATTTGTTTAAGTTATTTCTACAGATATTCTCTACAAATTATAGCCAGCACTGATTTTTTGTAACGACGTTTCGTATCCAAGACATCATCAGATGTAAACAAACAATGAGATGAAGGAGCAAAAACTCTTGAAATATGGCATATACGCCCATTATCTATTTTTCATCTTCGATCTCATTGTTTGTTTTACATCTGACGTCTCGGAAACGAAACGAAACATCGTGACAAAAATCAGAGCTAGCAATAATTTCTATAAAATATTTGTAGAGATAATCCTGACAAGTGATGTGCATGAATATATGCGGAGGCCCATAGCTTAGTGGTTAAAGTTTTGCACTCATGATTGTAATATTATGGTCTCGTTTCCCAGTCCGAGCAAAATCACTTCATTTCCCGTTGCTCAAGTCTACTCAGCTAACAAAATGCGTAATTCTGCGACGGACCGGCGTCCTGTCCAGGGTAGAATACCTGTTCCGCAGAATACCGTGCCTTATGGGCCTATGGCCCTGGAACGACTTTTGATTCTTTGACCTTGATATAAACGGTTTTTCCCCTAAAATTGACATCAATTCGGAGTCTAATAACAGCCAATTCTTGCCTAAATGACCTCAAATTTTAACAAGATGTGTAAAAACTAAATTTGAATCGGGCATGTCAGTACTAATGATAATGTGCTGTTGAAATGGCCACCACGTTCGTCTGAATTGACACTGTGCGATCTTTTTCTATGGGATATGTGAAAGGACTGGTCTATATCCCCCCACCTCTTCCTTTATCTTTTACTTGTTTCAGTCATTAGACTGCTGTCATGCTGGAGAAGTGCCTCGAAGAATTTTTGTCGAACGAATCGACCACAGTGCTTATTTGTTTTTAAAGCCTGGTTGTCAAACAATCGGTCTATTTTTTGAACTACTAGTTTACGGCGACGTAAACACACCAACACCGGTTGTCAAGCGGTAGTTTGCGACAAATACATACACACACACACACACGCACAGATATATATTTGACGAGCTTCTTTCAATCTCCGTCTACCGAATCCAGCACAAGCCTTTGGTCGACCCGAGGCTACAGAAGAAGACATTTGCCAAGGTGCCATGCAGTGGGACTGAACGTAGAACCAAGTGGTTGGAAAACTAACTTTTTACCACACAATTATATATATGCATACGTATATATTTATACACGCATGCATGTATGTATATATTTTCTTTTCTTTTATTCTTTCACTTGTTTCAGCCATTTGACTGCGGTCATACTGGAGCACCGCCTTTAGCCGAACCACTAAGTTACGACTACATAAACACACCAACATCGGTTGTCAAGTGATGGTGGAGGGATACAAACACAGACACACAAATACATACACACACACACACGCACGCACACACACGCACACACACACACACACACACACACACACACACACACACACACACATATATATATATATATATACGACGGACTTCTTTCAGTTTCCTTTCACCTCGTCCACTCACAAGGCTTTGGTCGGCCTGAGGCTATAGTAGAAATCATCAGCCCAAGGTGTCACGTAGTGGGACTGGACCCAGAACCATGTGGTTGGGAAGCAAGCTTCTTACCACATTGTGACAAAGAGCCCATATTTAACACAGAAACAAGATGCGACCTGATCGAGATTTGGCTGCTATTTTTAGCAAGGTAAATGAGAGTGTAGTGCTTCCCTTATTAGCTGGGCCGTTACTTGCTTAACATTTGGTCTTTGTCAAGTTTAGCTTCGAGTTACCACGAAGCGGAATCCAAGCCAGGACCACGTTGTTTCGAAACAAACTCTGGTGTGGTTTGACAGAGATTTGGCTGTCATTTTTAGCTGGGTGAATAATAGCAATGAAGTTAATTTTATTAACTCGCTCATCACTTGCTAAATAAAATGTGTTTGGGTTTCCCTAGATTTCAATTCAAACATCGTAACGAAAGTGCCCGGCATTCTACATTCAAGCTCACATGCTGACATATGCAATGAACTGACTACTGACTGACAAGGGAAGAAAATAAAGAACCACGTGTAAGAAATGGTAGGGGAGGAATATATATTGTCCCCGAGGAACTATAAAGAGACTAGCTATGTGCCAAGACGCCGGGCCTATCGTTATTTACGACGGCTGCGATGCATCATAGCTGTTGCCATGATGGGACGATGCTGTCGACATCATGGCGATAGTTATGATGCTACTGGTACTGCTGAAGATGACGGATAGATTTTCAGATCTCCTCCACTTATCATCGTCGACCCATCCACTAAACATCTGTATACAAATATTCACACTCTTGTTTACAAATATCGACCAAACGACGCAGAAACACGACCTCAAATTCGCTTCTTCCACCGCCAACTATCGCCATGTCAAATAACCACCACCACCACCTTCGGAACCATCATTTCCCTCATCCCACAGCCGTGACCTTGAAAGTACCTCCCCACCCTTTCGTTCTTCTCTTCATTTTCTTTGTTTTTTTTCTTTCTATTTCTGTCTCTGTCACTATTTTGAGAATGAATCTTCGTTCTTTCTCGCTGGTTCGTTCGTTAGACCGCCATGTTGACACAAGCAGACGACAAGTCATTGAGATGACTGTTGACATGTTACAGTCGTCGTCAAGAGCCATTCAGTCTCCCTTACCTTCTCCATCACCAACACCATCACCGCCACCACCACCTTATTATATACCCCATCCCCATTCCATACAGTTCATCACTCTCTTTATCTCTCATTTTCTCTTTATATTTCTTGAAAAGTACACACGCAAATACACATAAAAACACACACACACAAATACTCATTCAGACACACACACACACACACATACACGTACACAAACACAAAAATGTACACGCACACTCATACACACACGCATACATACGCATACACACTCATGCACTCACGCATACATATATACATACACACACACACACACACACACATACACACACTAACGCACTCATACACACGCACTAGCACTCTCACACCCAGAAATATACACATAATCACGCAAGGATGCATATACACACAAGCAAATACGTAAATACACAGACATACTGACACATAAACATCCCCATTACACACACACACACACACACACACACACACATTTTTTTAAACATGTGAACCGTTAACCCCAACACATTTTTTCTCACTACGTTTTTTTTCTCTTTTCATTTTTTTCTCCTTTCACCTCTTTCTGAGGAAGAGCACAGACTCGAAACGTCAAAGATTTCAAAAATTTTTTTTTCCGAGCGTCAAACTAATACACCTGCTTGTTGTTCCTTCATCTGTCTCTGTTCTTTGTTTCTGTACGTTTGCACCATGTCTATCTATCTATCTATCTATCTATCTATCTATCTATCTATCTATCTATCTATCTATCTATCTATCTACCTATCTATCTATCTATCTGTCTACCTATCTATCTACATACATATACACAGATACACACACACACGCACGCGCACACACACACACACACACATATATATATATATATATACACACACACATTTATACACGAGACAGAAGATGTCAATGGACCATTGATAAGGAGTTTGCAAATCCAGTGCCTAAGATACACTTTCAACTTCATACCCATTATTGGAACAATAGGATACATACCGACCCGTCTGAAGCAAAGTGTGGCTGAACTTGGGATCATGGGGAGAGAATGCAAATCCTTAATTCATATGGGACAAATGATCACGATATCTGGGACTATAGAAATCTGCAAGATTTAAAGAATGACAGTTAAACCATGATACCTTCTCAACCTTACTACCAAGTAAGTGGATTGTCAAGAATTTACTCTAAATTAAAAAAAAGTAAGAGAAGATATACGTACACACATATATACACCTTTATTCCTGTGTTCCTTTATCTATTCGAGCCCAAAGGCTGTGGCCATGCTGTAGCAACGTCATTATCATCACTTCTTGAGCGACCATTCTCTTGCTGTTGGCTTTTAATATGCGAGGGAATTCGGTGTTGCCACATTTATTCGAGTTTCTTGCCGTGATGTTGGTTTATCTGTTTTTTTTTGGGGCGGGGGGAGGGGACCGAAGTTTGAGGTGCTTCCTGAAAACATCTACCCACACTTCATATTGGTCCACCAAGGTTTTTGGCAACATGCTAAATGACTGTGGGCCCTTGAGATCTAAGCTGTTACAGTACCTGGTCCTCGTTCTAGACGTGTGGGCCTGGACAGTTGGCAGTGCAGTGCTCCTATCCAGGAGTTTGTATAACTCGGAATGGTGCATAAATATATCATTTAAACTGCCGAAAATCAAGCCCTTCCTTCTTCGATAAATGAAGTACAATACTTAACAGATAAAGAGATTTTATTTTCAAAGCAAATAAGATATAATTTTATTGTATTCGCAACTCACCAGTATGCAGTGGCGCGCTGTTTGAATGCTGTTGCGATCGGGTGTGATTCGAGGAAGGTTTAGTTGTTATTTCTAGCATGTTGTGCGATCACGTAGAGAGCTTTGCATTGATTGCAGACACTTCCTTGGTGGAGGAGCCCGTAGAGGCCACGTTGGTGGATGTAACGGTGTCTCAATGCGAGGCGAGAGCGTCACAGCTGGAACGCCGCCTTTGATGATGAAATCTGCTCGATCGGAGCTCTGACTTAATGAGATAGTGAGGGGTGGCGGTGGGGATTGAGCGTTCAGATAAAAAACAACAACAACAACGCTAAAAGACTCCTACTATTTATTACACCTACTGACGCCACCACCACCACCACTACTACTACTACTACGACCACCACCACTACCACCACTACCACCACTACCATCACTACTGCTTCTGTTACTACTACTACAACTACTACCACCACCACGACTACTACCATCACCACCACTACTACTACTACTACTACAACAACTACCACCAACACCACCACCACCACTACCACCACTACCACCACTACTGCTTCTGTTACTACTACTACAACTACTACCACCACCACGACTACTACCATCACCACCACTACTATTACTACTACTACTACAACTACTACCACCATCACCACCACCACCACTACTTTTACTACTGCTTCTGTTACTCCTCCTCCTCCTCTTCCTCCTCCTCCTACTACTACTACTACAATTTCTACTACTACTACAACTACTACCACCACCACCACCACTACTACTACTACTACTACTACTACTGGCACTGCTACTGCTGCAGCTGTTGTTGCTGCTGTGTTACTTGCTGACAGCTGTTGTACTTACTGGAAGGCGAAGAAGGGAGAAAATATGTCAATGCGTAAAGTCTGCTGCATCGATGTTTGATTGTTGGTCTTGTTGCCGTTGACGTTGTTCATGTTGTTGTTGTTGTTGGTGGTGGTGGTGGTGGTGCTGTTGCTGTCGTTGCTGTTGGTGTTGTTGGTGTTGTTTGCTGGCGGAGCTTCCATTGACAGATGTCAACTTACGTAAACACAACGAAAACATTTGTGGACTGAGTCTACCGGAAACTGGTGGCGCCACCGACCAGACTTACTCAGCAGATTATTTCTGCTGTTTATTTGTTTATATATATATATATATATATATATATATATATATATATATATATATATATATATACATGCATATATATATATATATATATGTGTGTGTACATATATATATATATGTACATATATATATATATATGCATATATATATGTGCATATATATATATATATATATATATATATATATATATATATATATATATATATATATATATATATATATATATGCATATAAATATATGTATGTATATATATGTATGTGTATATATATATATATATATATATATATACCATGAGATGCATATTGTACGTACTTGTGTGTCTTTCTCTATGTATATATTTATAAACATGCACCAAATGTATATGCATGTATACATATGTAGGTGTATAGGTATTTATAGACATACATATATATATGTACCTACACACACACACACACACACACACACACACACATATATATATATATGCATGTTTGTGCATGCATGTGTTTGTGTGTGTGAGTGTCAATGTATAGTGTAGTGCAATTTTGAAATCTGATAATTTGAAATGTAAAGTTTATATTTTTGAATAAACATACAGTTTTGGCCTCGTTTTGAAACGTAACGGAAGAGGTTACACCTTGGGACTTAGTCTACGATGCCCAGAGGAAAATGAAATTGATGCGATCGGTTCCTAGTTTTGGTGGGCTTTCCTTAAAGAAAGAAAACCCATCTTCGGTCCACGAAGAGAATAGCAAATTATAGAATAGAAATTGGTGATAAAGCTAAACTCGCTATCTTCAGATCGGTTTTTGCATCTTTACTCACCTTTAAGTACAATCACGATTACAAGCGTCCAAGATTGGGTTGCTCCCAAGAATGTCGGGAGTTAAGGGGTCTCTCCTGGTATAGCCGCTACTTCACGGCATTGAAGGGCACTATGGTCATGTGATTAGAATGTTGCAAGAAAGAATTTCAAAACGGATTCTTCAAACCGAGCTCGCCGGCAGGAAACATAGAGGTTGACAGCGGATGAAATAGTTGGATAATCTCCAGAGTCTCAGTTGGTCATACTTGGGAATCCAGCCGGAAACTCAAATGAGGTAGAAAATATGCCGGAAACAAGATCTTAAACTGTTTTTATACAGCTTCCCTCCATGGGATGTTCTACATTGAATAAAATCCTTAAATCTAATTAAACTACAATAACACTTATTTATCTCTTGGTCCTAACCACTCCTTATTATTTCAATATTATTACCAGCAAGAATATGCCAGTAGTACGCTCGAACTTGCAAACAAGCCATTCATTGTATTTTGTCAAAGAGAAAATTTCTCGCTGTAGACAAATTGCATAAATACATATAAATCATCTCGCAGCGTCACCTATCAAGACTGAGATGCAAAAATTTCGGAGTGGTTATCTCCTCTTCAGTCACAGAAACCGAACTTTGGCGCTGCGAGCAGATAAGAGAGGCAATCTCTCTACTGATATACCAGTCAACGCATTACGGCTAGTAACCTTACTGTTTCAATTTACTTAGACTTCAGAGACTTCACATTTAATTTAACAACATACTTTTTAATATATTAATATAACAATATATTAATATATTAATATATTAATACATTAATAAATTAATATATTAATATATTAATACATTAATATATTAATACATTAATGTTTTAATAAATTTATGTATTAATATATTAATTTCATCGTATTTGCTACTCTGAATAGTTAATTTCTCTTTTAAGGCGGCGATCTGGCAGAATCGTTACTGCGCCGGAAAATTATGCTTAGTGGTGTTTCTTCCGAATTTACGTTCTGTGTTCAAATGCCGCTGGGATCGACTTATACATTCGTCCTTTCAATGTTGATAAAGTAAGTATCATTTGAACATTGGGTTCGATCTAACCGAACATGCTGGTCTTCTACCAAAATTTAAAACCAATACTTCATCTCTGTCAGGCTGCAAGCTGGCAGAATCATTAGCATGCTGGACAAAGATGCTGGGCGGTATTTCGACTGTCTTGATGTTCTGAGCTCGAATTCTGCCGCAGTGATCAACCGGCACTTATATTATCGACGCCGAAAGGGTGAAAGGCAATATTGGTCTAGGCGGAATTTGAACTCAGAACGTAAAGACAAGAAATGACGCTAAGCATTTTTCCCGGCGTGCGAACGACTCTGCCAGCTCATTGCCTTTAATAATAATAATAATAATTAATTCGTTTTATTGGCCACAATTAAAAATATGTAAGGACAAAGACAGGATGAATAGTAGTAATAATAATAATAATAATAATAATAATCAGTGTGACTCACATTGTTAGTGCTTGTGAAAGTCTTGCGCAGAAAGAATACAAGCGTAAACACGACAAATTCGCGCAAAATCTCCACTGGCTACTATGCCATAAGTAATGATATGAGGTTACGGGTGCTTGGTACCAACATACATCGGAGAAGGTAATGGACGAAAATGGGAAAGCAAAAATCTTCTGGGACTTTGATTTCCAGACAAAGTATTAGAGTATAGAAGGCCAGATATAGTAACCTTTAGGAGGAAAAACAAAAGCGCCTAATAATCAACGAAACAGTGTCAGGAGGTCAACACATCGTTATGAAAGAAAGAGAAAAAGTTGATAAATATGGAGACCTGAAAATTGAGATCGCTAAGATGTGGCAGCTACGAGAGTCGAACATAAAGATTATCCCTATTGCCATCGGAGCATTGGGTTCAATACCACTCAATCTGAAAAAAACATCTGAAAACTTTAGAAATACCCTACAATCTAGGTGTATTGCAAAAGTCGGCATTACTTGGAATTACACGCATACTGCGTAAAGTACTCTCTGTCTGAGGTCCTTGATGTGACATAACAAACATTACAAACCCCCAATAGACACAATATCTTCAATCAACAACATCACAATATTGTATACTGTGCGACGTCTTTAGTAGTAGTAGTAGTAGTAATAATAATAATGATAATAATAATAATAATAATAATAACATACACACGCACACACACACGCACACACATGCACACACACACGCACACACGCGCACACACACATACGCGCACACACACACACATAGACACACATACATGTATACATATCTAGATACATACACACTTATATTATTTATTGGAACGGTGGACCTCGATGCAGATAGAGCTTTAACTTTTTCTATCCTAAGAGATTTTATACCCGACATTTACAAGCCATTATTTGTAGCTTTAGCTGCTTCGAGATCCACCATTCCAAAACAAGAATTATTTCACGTTCTCTCGTCGTTCATAAATTCATATGACATCAATGATATATATATGTGTGTGTGTGTGTGTGTGTGTGTGTGTGTGTGTGTGTGTGTGTGTGTGTGTGTGTGTGTGTGAGCTGTAGACAAGGGCGTACGGGTAGCAAGTTCACATCGTAAATACATTGCGCTGAGTTCCATCGTACTGTGTAACATCTCGGTCAGGTGTCTTCCACTATAGCCACAGGCCGAGCTTGACTGGAGTGACTCACCTTGAAACTATGCGGAAGCCTAATGCACACTTCGACACAAACATATATTTGCCATCAAGATGTTGGACGAGATGCTGCAATAGCCTGGGCTTCAGAGGTCCACAGCTCTGAGACCTGCTGGGGTGGATGTAGGTGTCTTCAAAATAAAGCTGGACCTCTTCCTGTCAGGTGTCCCAGATGAACCAACTTCGCGTCAGGAGGTGCAGATGAGGGCAGCTGCAGCAAATCCTCTTATGCACCAAATGTCAATTTCTGAAAAGCATTCGTGAAGTAAAATTATGTAGCAACACCAAATGGTGGTGCCCCAGCATGGCCACAGCTCATGAGCTGAAACTAGATAAAACAAATAAAATAAAAATGAAAAATTATATATATATATATATATATATATATATATATATATATATATATATATATGCATATTTACACACACACACATATATATATATACATATTCAATTTTTTTTCTCCGTGTTTTTCTCCTTGTCTCCGTATTCTTTCTGTTGAAGAGCGTAGCTCGAAACGTCAAAGACTTTCCGTATTCCCGAGCTTCATACTAATATATACTTTTGTTATTTACACCACCTGTCCTCGTCTGTTGTTATTATTTGTATATTCTCCCATATATATATATATATATATATATATATATATATATATATATATATATATATATATATATATATGTACACTCTTGTATATATACATATATATATGTATATGTATATATGTGTATATATGTATATATATATATGTGTGTGTATATATGTATATATATGTATATATAGGAGGGAGAATATACAAATAATAACAACAGACGAGGACAGGTGGTGTAAATAACAAAAGTATATATTAGTATGACGCTCGGGAATACGGAAAGTCTTTGACGTTTCGAGCTACGCTCTTCAACAGAAAGAATACGGAGACAAGGAGAAAAACACGGAGAAAAAAAATTGAATAGTGTTCAGTCAACGGTTGTGTCGAAGTGTGCATTAGGCTTCCGCATAGTTTCAAGCTGAGTCACTCCAGTCAATGCTCAGCCTTAGGTTTTAGAGGAAGACACTTGACCGAGATGTTACACAGTACGATTGAACTCAGCGCAATGTATTTACGATGTGAACTTGCTACTCGTACGTCCTTGTCTACAGCTCACACACACACACACACACACACACACACACATTATTGATGTCATATGAATTTATGAACCACGAGAGCGATTCAAAATAAATCGATCGAAAATCAATTCTATTCAAAAATATAACTAAACGTCAGGTGAAAACTTATAAACCACCCTCCAGTTTTAAGTTTTCCAATTGAAGTTCTGATAAGTTTTACAAATATAAATGAAATACTTATTCTAATAATAATAAGGACCATAATATAATTAATTGTACATGTACGATAATATTTTTAGTGAATATTATATATTAAGAATTAAATGATACTATGATTTTTATAGAATAAAGAATTGAAATATTTTAATTAATTTATTTAATGTAAATATATTCATCTATAGTATTTTAGCTTCTTTCATGTATATTATCTAATTTACGTATTTTAGTTTTAATTTATTAGACTTTAAAATTATTTAGAATTTAAAATTTTCCAGTAAATGTTTATAATAAAGTTAATTTTTTATTATGATTACAGCTAAAATACATTTTTATTTTATAAATAAAACTTAGATACATATTTATATATCTCTTTATTCTATTACTTTTCTTTACGCCATATTCTCAGCGACTTAATTCTAATAAACTCTAAGTTTAAAGTGCAACGTTTAAAATTTTAGTTTAAACTAAAGCTTCGATAAGATAAGTATTGCATTTATTTTCAGTAATATTGTTAGATGTTTTAATTTTATTTATTGGTAAAATAAGTATTTTTATATAAACTCATTTGATATTTATTGTTAGTCAATATATATATACATTGATTTTATTATTATTATTATATGTTTTAATAGAATTGATTTTCGATCTATTTTGAATCGATTTGATTTTCATTTAATTCTCTATTTGAAAATATGGTTATGAAACACGTGTAGTCATTTTTACTATTTTAATATTTATTACATTATAACTTTTTGATTTTCATTATAGGTCTTCTAGTGTAATTGTGTTTTTTCTCTCTAAATTATATATATATTGTATATTGTGAAATTTGATTTAATTTTGATAGAGTAAATTGAATTTTTCTCTGTAAATTTGGAGTATGTTTTCCCTAATATTAGTATCGTATGTATATATATATATATATATATATATATATATATATATATATATATATATATATATATATACTGAGAATTTATAAAACACAAAAAAACAACAGACAAAGACGGGTGTGTAAAGAACAAAAAGATGTATTAGTTTAACGATCAGGAAGTGAGAAAGGCTTTTACGTTTCGAGCCTACGCTCTTCGACAGAAAGGAACACAGGGAGAGAAAATTAAAAAAATAAGGATTACCGGCTAGCGATCTGTCATGGCGAATTCCGGATAGGGGGGTGACACGGGAGAGCGAGGAAGAAGGGGAGATAATAAAGTAGAGATCATCCCAAAACGAAGATATATGTGCGTGTGTGTGTGTGTGTGTGTGCGTGTTAATCTGCGTTTCAGGCTATATTGTCATCGCTTAAAACCAGGGATCTTCATTTATGGCATGCCGAGCGGTTCATCAAATAGATATCGATAAAATAGGTGGAAAAATTAAAAAAATTGAGCAATGTGGTCCATATAGGTGGAATTGTAACCGACCGCTGTAATAGTAGTAGTATGAGTATTAGTAGTAGTATTTGTAGCGGTGGTGGTGGTAGTAGTAGTTGTAGTGGTGGTAGTAGTAGTAGTAGTAGTGATAGCAGTGATAATAGTAGTATAATAGAAGTAGTAGAGATGTTGGCAGTAGTAGTAGTAGTAGTAGTAGCAGTTGTTGTCGTAATAGTAGTAGTAGCAGTAGTTTTACTAGTAGTAGTAGTAGTAGTAGTAGAAGTAGCAGCAGCAGTAGTAGTAGTAGTAGTAGTAGTAGCAGTAGTAGTAGTAGCAATAGCAGCTGTAGTAGATGCCTTTAGCCCCAGGTCAACCCTGATCGCAATGATATATGATCTCATATACAGAGATGCACATCTGTTCCTACTTCTCCGTGGCTCAGCATTTCTTGTGACTAAGTTTGAAATAAATTTTCACGAATCCTGACAAATATTTCCGCTTTTCGAAAATGTTCGCCTCTATTTCGGCATGATTTCAATGTTCGGTCTCTATTTTGAGCACTTGTTGTTGTTGTTGTTGTGTAGTAGTAGTAGTAGTAGTAGTAGTAGTAGTAGTAGTAGTTGTTGTTGTTGTTGTTATTATTGTTCAGGCGGTGAGCTGGCAGAAGTGTTAGAACGCGGGGCGAAATGCTTAGCGGTATTTCGTCTGCCGTTACGTTCTGAGTTCAAATTCCGCCGAGGTCGACCTTGCCTTTCATCCTTTCGGGGGTCGATTAAATAAGTACCAGTTAATCACTGGGGTCGATTGTCCCCTCTATGTTTATCCCCCTGTGGGCAATAAAGAAATAATAATATTTATTATTATTATTATTATTATTATTATTATTATTTTATGTTTGACTTTTGCTTTGCATTTGTACAAGTTGGATCCAAGTCTCACCCAGAGACCTCAAGAGACAACAAGTTAGAAGTTCATGTTGGTTTTATGCCTAGGGTACCATATATTTGGATTTGTACATAGTGTTGTTCTAGTGGATGTTTAAGAAACCATAAGAAAATTATGTTTGCTTTAAAATTTGAGATCACATAAACAGTATTTTACGTAGGATGTGGGCAGTTCCCATGAGCACTATCTTTTGAACTTCAGCCATTTTTGGGTTTCCTGGTACCTGAGCTAGGTAGGAATCAGCCCGTTTCGCTGTCATTCCCAGGGCACCTATGACAATAGGTATTGTTTTCGTCTTCAGATTCCACATTTTGCTAATTTCTATTTCAAGATCTTTATATTTGCTCAGTTTTTGGTAGGTCTTGACATATATTATTATTATTATTATTATAATTATTATCATTATTATTATTATTATTCTGCTTGTCAGTACTACGTTCACGTGATCAGAGAAAAAGACAGAGAAAGAAGAGAGAGAGAGAGAGAGAGAGAGAGAGAGAGAGAGAGAGAGAGTGAGAGAGAGAGAAAGAGAGAGAGAGAGAGAGAGAGAGAGAGACAGAGAGAGACAGAGAGACAGAGACAGAGAGAAAGTATGGGAGTGAGAAAAAGGGGGCGGAAGAAAAAGAGGGGGAGAGAAGCGTCCATGACATGTGATAGAGGGGAATGTAATTGTCTTTCCTTTGGCTAACATCAATGGCAAGGAGAAGGAGATGCGGGGATGCATGGTCGACTGCTGGTCATCCATAAACAACCTTGCCCGGCCTTATGCAACCCTATGGTCATTCATGTCCGAAGGGGGCCTTTAAGCTGTAATATATTCTTTTATTCGTTTATTTGTTTCAGTCATTTTTGATTGCGGCCATGCTGGAGCACCGCCTTTAGTCGAGCAAATCGAACCCAGGACTTATTCTTTGTAAGCCTAGTACTTAGTCTATCAATCTGTTTTGCCGAACCGCTAAGTTACGGATACGTAAACACACCAGCATCGGTTGTCGAGTGATGTTGGGGGGGGGGGACAAACATACACACACAAACATATATACATACATGCATATATATATATATATATATATATATATATATATATATATATATATATATATATATACGACTGGTTTCTTTTAGTTTCCGTCTACCAAATCCACTCACAAGGCTTTGGTTGGCTTGAGGCTATAGTAGAAGACACTTGCCCAAGCTTCCACGCAGTTGGACTGAACCCAGAACCATGTAGTTGGTAAGCAAGCTACTTACCATGTGCATACGATGGCTGACCAAGAAGTACAGGGATTGTTTCTATAAAAAGCAAACTACAACACGTATGAATTCCTCTTTTATTCTCCTTCGAAGTAGTCCATTCCTGGAACGCCTTTGGTGTGGGGGGGGGGCAGCGAGAAGGTGTCTCGGTGCCTTTTCTTGGAGTTCCTCGGCGTTTTGAAATCTTGTCTCTTTCAAATGGCATTTGATTTTTAGAAAGATTCTTGCCCATAATAAGCTTCAAACCGTGTCTCTTTCCAAGCACGTACTTACCCAACCCCATATATATTTTCTCTGCCTTGATCCCTGAAGGAACCTCTGTGGTGAGACGACTACATCCTAAACGATTTACTTCCATGCACCGCTATAAACAACGCGAGTGAGAACGATACAACTTAGTGTGCATGCGCAACAGATTTCAAGGTCAGTCTGTGCCAAATGGCTTAACTCTACGTACTTTAGCTCCGTTACCATAGCAATAGTAAGAGTCCCAACACTTTTCGATCAGACCTCATATATCTTCTTCTTTTAATCTTTTACTAGCTTCCGCTCGAGAGCTGCGGCCATACTGGAGCACCGCCGCTTGCTTTCCTACAGGTTCATTCCTTAAAGCCTCCTCTGATATGTGGCATTTGGTGAATAAAGAAATTTAATGTTGTCGCGCTGTTTCGGATTTGTTGCCTCCAAGGTGGTTCATCCGGATCACTTGACTGGAGGACATCCAACTTCGTTTTGGAGACATCATTTTTGTCTCTCAGACTCTTAGGAAGGACGCTGATGAGCTATGGGCAATTGAAATACAAGCTTTGGCAGTATCCGGTGCTGCATCATGATGGATATTATATATATATATATATATATATATATATATATATATATATATATATATATATATAGTCTGCGTGGGAATAAGTGTACAGTAATGTTATTCTAAATATAGATGCATATTAATACACTCATACAGAAAAATTAAACACTCCTTCACATGCTAGATACAATCAAAACGGCACAATCTATATATAGATATATAGACATACATAACCCTATTTGGACGCACGCTCTCACGCAAATATACGTGTTTGTGTTTATATGCAAATGTCTATGAATATATATCTATATCTATATATTAATGTACACACATATATATATAGTGATATAGAAAGGTTGTTATAGATAAATAGGTTTCATTCTTTGAGACACATATAGATTTTCTGTGTATATGTATGTATATATACATAATTATTTATACATGTATGCATGTATGCATGTATGTATGTAAGTATGTATACATGTATGTATGTTAGTATCTATCTATCTATTATCTATCTATCAATCTATCTATCTATCTCTCTCTCTCTATATATATATATACATAGATTGCTTAATAAAGAGAATGAATGGGAGAAAGAGAGCCTGCCTTATGTCGACCCAATAGAGGGACCAGCTATCCGAGTTGATAGTACCAGGGTAGATAAAGCAATTAAGAGTATGAAGACCGGGAAAGCCCCCGGCCCATCAGGAATCACTGCAGAGATGCTCAAAATATCTGGCAGTGTTGGCTATAGCCTAGTCACCCGTATTACGAACCAGGTGATACACGAAGGAGTCATACCCTATGACTGGTGTAGCAGCATCATAGTCAACTGCTACAAAGGTAAAGGGGACGCTTTAGATACAAATAATTACAGAGGCATCAAGCTGTTAGATCAGGTTATGAAAGTTACAGAGAGGGTCATAGCCCAACTAATTAGGGAGCGAATCAATTTAGATGAGATGCAGTTTGGGTTCGTGCCAGGTAAAAGCACTACTGATGCCTTATTTCTAGTGAGACAGTTGCAAGAGAAATACCTAGCCAAGGATAAACCTCTGTACCTGGCTTTCGTTGACATGGAGAAAGCCTTTGACAGGGTCCCCCGATCCCTTATCTGGTGGTCAATGAGGAAACTTGGGATAGAAGAATGGCTAGTGAGAGCTGTGCGAGCCATGTACAGAGATGCGGCCAGTAAGGTGAGGGTTGGAAATGAGTACAGCAATGAATTCCGGGTAGAGGTAGGGGTCCACCAAGGTTCCGTCCTCAGCCCCCTATTATTTACCATAGTCCTCCAGGCAATCACAGAGGAGTTCAAGACAGGTTGCCCCTGGGAGCTCCTCTATGCTGATGACCTTGCCCTAATTGCGGAGTCACTATCAGAACTAGAGGAGAAGTTTCAGGTGTGGAAGCAAGGTCTAGAATTGAAGGGCCTTAGAGTCAACCTAGCTAAAACCAAAATCCTAATAAGTAGGAAGGTAGATAAAACACAAACCCCTTCAGGTAGATGGCCCTGCTCAGTATGTAGAAAAGGAGTAGGTAGTAACTCTATAAGATGTACCCGGTGCAAGCTATGGACACATAAGAGGTGCAGCAACATCAAAGGCAGGTTAACTAGCAAGTTAGTTTTTGTTTGTGGCAGATGTTCAGGTGCAATAAAGACTGCAAACAAACAGGAAACAACTTCTATCTCATTCCAGGGTGAAAAACTAGAGGTAGTCGATAGCTTCCGCTATCTGGGCGACCAAGTTAGTAGTGGGGGTGGGTGCGCTGAAAGTGCAGCTGCTAGAATAAGAATAGCCTGGGCAAAGTTTAGAGAGCTCTTACCCCTGCTGGCGACAAAGGGACTCTCACTCAGAGTAAAAGGCAGACTGTATGACGCATGCGTACGAACAACCATGCTACATGGCAGTGAAACATGGGCTGTAACTGCTGAGGACATACGTAAGCTCGCAAGGAATGAAGCCAGTATGCTCCGTTGGATGTGTAATGTCAATGTGAATACCCGTCAGAGTGTAAGTATCTTGAGAGAAAAGCTGAACATTAGAAGCATCAGTTGTGGCGTGCAAGAGAGACGATTGCGCTGGTATGGACATGTGGTGAGAATGGAGGAGGATAGCTGCGTGAAAAAGTGCCACACCCTAACAGTTGAGGGAACCCGTGGAAGAGGTAGGCCCAGGAAGACCTGGGCTGAGGTGGTGAGGCAAGACCTTCGTACATTGGGCCTCACCGAGGCGATGACTACGGACCGAGACCTTTGGAAATGGGCTGTGCGTGAGAAGACCCGGCAAGCCAAGTAAGATCGTTGCCAGTGCCCCTGGACTGGTTCTTGTGCGGGTGGCACATGAGATGCACCATTTTGAGCGTGGCCGTTGCCAGTACCGCCTGACTGGCTCCTGTAGGATTTTCGAGCGAGATCGTTGCCAGTGCCCCTGGACTGGCTTGTGCGGGTGGCACATAAAAGACACCATTTCGAGCGTGGCCGTTTTCGTGCGGGTGACACGTAAAAGCACCCACTACACTCTCTGAGTGGTTGGCGTTAGGAAGGGCATCCAGCTGTAGAAACTCTGCCAAATCAGACTGGAGCCTGGTGTTGCCATCCGGTTTCACCAGTCCTCAGTCAAATCGTCCAACCCATGCTAGCATGGAAAGCGGACGTTAAACGATGATGATGATGATGATGATGATACATATAAATATATAATATAAATAATATATATATTATATACATATACACACACACACATACACAACCACACACACACACATTTATTAGTCGTTATGGATCTACATAATACACACATGCCTACATATGTATAATATAAATATAATATAAGTATATGCATATATACATATATATACATACCTACATATATATTTATATATACATGCATATATGGGTACAGGACATAAAAAAAAACGTGAACAAAAAGAGAAACGAGACAAGCAACATAAAAGAACAGTCCCTTCATCAGTTGTCCCTTGTTTTATCTACCCCGCGTTTCGAAGGTAGGGACAAGACGCGACTTCGTTAAAACATTCCTTCCCGCAAAGAAAATTAAATATATATATAATTTTCCAGAGGATGTACACACCGTATATATATATATATATATATATATATATATATATATATATATATATATATATATATATATATATATATATATACATATATATATATGTATGTATGTATGTACATATATTCGTACGATTTCTGAAATATTTCGGATATTTTAGCGGTTCCACTGATCATTTGTAATTATAAGCTATTATGAAATTATAATTATAATTTCCTAATTAGCCGTTTTCTTCTCGACTTTGTGAAAAACATCGTCTCTGTATTAGTACCGAAGCAGTTAGTTGCGTAATAATACGCCCTTATAATTACTTTTACAAATCTGCAATTATAACCCGTGCATAGTTTAATGTAGATTTCTTCTGATTACTTCGGTACAGATGTTTATTTTTGCCCCTTATCTTTTACATTCTATGAGCGGTTGCTTGACAACTGACTTTTACTAGAATTCCCACATTTCTTTTTCTGTTTCTGATCATTCTATGTTCGGTCTGTTAGTCTTATGTATCACGGAGATTTATAACAGAAATCGTTTACTTGCATACGGTTATATGAGCGAGTATGTCCTCAATAACCCAATAATTTCATATTATATTTTATTACTTAACCCATTAACTGCCAAATTTCGTTATTGATATTTTCTGGCTTTGCCAGGTATCTTAGAAGTTAAAATAATATACAGTATTTAAATTTTCGTCATATGTGAATTATTTTGGAAATTATGATAAATTTTTCGAAAAGCTCCAAATGGCGATCGCCGAAAAAAAGAATATTTATCCTTTTCTATTCAATGCATTAATAAACATTTTATTATTATTTTTTTAAACTATAGTATCAAATGCGAATGTGTATGAAATATCAATGAATGATATAAATGGGAAATACAAAAAAAGAAAAAAAACCTTTTCAAAACAGTTAATTTTTTTTGTAGTTTGAAAACTGCGATTTATGACATAAAATGTCCTCTAGAATTAGCCAGCACTAATTATTAAATTAAGCATTAAATTAATTATTAAATTAATTATTAAATTACAAACTTTAACAACTAAGTGTTGTTAAGCACGCCTCTGCAAATGCAACGATGTACAGAAGCAATTCACTTTAAATACAACGATCAACCGACAGTGAGCCTGTTTTTAGCAGATCCCCAAAAGGCGCTCATGACAGGCAGTGGGTTAATAGCGAGGGAATGCGCGTGGCTTAGAGGTTAGGGTATTGGGTTCAAGATAGTAAAGTCATGAGTTCGATTCCCGGCAGTGAGTTGTGCTCTTGAGCAAGACCCTTTATTTCTCATTCTGTCAGTCCAGTCAGCTGACAAAAATGGTTTGTACCTTTTGTTTCAAAGAGCCAGCCATATCACATTCTGTGTCACGCTGAACCTCCCTGAGAACTACGTTAAGCGTACTCGTGTCTGTGCAGCGCTCGGCCACTTGCATATTAATTTCACGAGGAGGCTGTTCTGTCGATCGGATAAACTGGAATACTCCTTGTCGTAACCGACGGAATGCCAGATATTAGCGAGGGAAGTAGTATGAATACCAAAAGGTAATCTTTATCTCCAACTTAACATGGGTGTCTTGTTAGATCATCGAATATTGCGTTGAAAAATCTTCTCTTATAGGCGGTTAGTGCATAAAAGCACACACACGGACTGTAGCGGATGAAAATCGTCTGTCTGGGGCGCTGGAATTCCCATATCTTGTGATTTCGGTCTCCTAGACCTCATCAGGGGGAAGAAGCAAATTAGAGGCGGTGAGCTGGCAAATTCGTTAACATGTTCAATGAAAAACATAGCAAGATGAAGTTGTACATATAAAGTAGGAAGGACAAACAGAGACACACACACATAAGTATATATATATATATATATATATATATATATATATATATATATATATATATATATATATATATATATATATATATATATATATATATATATATATATTCTTTTATCTGCTTCAGTCATTTGATTGCAGCTATGCTGGAGCACCGGCTTTAGTCAAGAAAATCGACCCCAGGACTTATTCCTTGTAACCGCTATTTTACGGGGACGTAAACACGCAAACATCAGTTGTCAAGCGATGGTGGGACACAAACACAGACACACAAACATATATATACTTTAGTGTTTAGTTGACATTCCCTTTGCAGTTTTTAATTTAGAAACTCTTTTTGGCATTGAACTGATGAGCTTTGTGATTGTCTCTTGTGGAATTTCTCTCCGCTTTTCACGCAACAATCGATACAATTCATCTTTAGATTTAGGTTTCTGTCGAGTTTTTCGTAAAGCTCTATCTAGTATGCTCCAAAGATTTTCAATTGGGTTCACTCACACACTCACACACGCTCACACACACACATACACGCACATACAGACACATCCACACATACGCACACATTCACACTCACACACACTCACATTCGCATACACATACACACACACTTACATTCGCGCACACACACACGCATACACACACTCACACTCACACATCTGCACATACACACACACATACACACACACACAAACCCACACACACACATTCATACGAACATACACGCAAACATACTGAGAAAGATCTACATGCAAGAGGCCTATCTGTTTGTGCGTGTGTGTGTGTGTGTGTGTATGTGTATGTGTGTGTTTCAGTTTTCTGTGTTTTCAGTTTTTTTTTTTTTTGGTTATTTTTATTTAATTTATTTTTGTGTCTGCCACCCTACAATTGTGACTCGCTCTATATCGGAGCTATCACAAGTGCAAGTATGCAACCACACCCCAAACTATACTGCAAAAAGAAAAAAAATATTCATCAGGCTACCCCTAAGTACCCCAAAACCCTCAACACCACCGCCACGACGACGACGACCACCACCACCACCACTACAATAGCCGCCATCACCACGCTTCCTCCCCTCCACTATTACTATCTCTGATACTACAATCAACCCTGACACCCTGAAGCTCCCCCTACCCGGCACCCTGCCAACTCATCACATCATCGTCATCCTTCACTCTCTCTCATACCCGAATAACCTCTACATCTCATTCCTTACAAGATTACTCGGTAGGAAACCTTTATCTGGTCGACCGTCATGCTAGAAATAGCAACTGAAATCATTTTAAAATTACACTGAAAAGGAAGGAGACGTACTTACTGCCTTTGGTGTTATAGTGAGGATCGGATCAAAGATTTTGCAATCAAAAATAGTAGAAAAGTTTTCAAATATGAATAATGTTGAAGGCATAGGAGTGGCTGTGTGGCTATTACAAATTGCATCTGTAATGACAATGATTTAATCGAACATCGTAAATATAATCAAATTATTATTGTATATTTAAAATTGTAAATATTTAATCGATACAGCTACTTCATCCCTTTTATGTTTGTCTGTCCTTGTTCGTCCCCTCTTTGTAATGCCTTTATGGCAAATATTTATGAAATAAAGTAGCTTGCTTACGAACCACATGGTTCCGGGTTCAATCTTACTGTGTAACACTTTGGGCAAGTGTCTTCTACTATAACCTCTGGTATTTATAATTGTTTGTATCGATGTGAACTGACAATGGAAAAAGGGAATTTCCCTGTAATCCTGAAATCAATTGATATGTAATTGGGCCTTTTTATGAATCTTCGTTCATTCCCCCGATTTCAGCGCGTTTTTATTGTGATATTTAAGGTAGTTTAGAGTTATTTGGCGTCTTTTTTTAGCATGTAGCTAAGCATTAC